>NC_068457.1:22910972-22940972 GCF_023373465.1 Oncorhynchus keta
CTCTCTCTGTCTCTCTTTCTCTCTGGGAGAGAGGGAGAAGAAGTTAAGGAAACCAATCACGGCATTCCTCAGAATTAGAAGGGGTTATTGTTAATGAAAAGCTTCTTCTTCTCCCTCCTTTGCTGTTAAACCAGCTGTGTCGTTAACGGTCTATTTTAGTGCAGCGTATTACATTAGTACTCTCAGGCTCCCAGCGTCCCTCCTGCTCATCAGAGCACTCAGGTCAGGATAATATACCCACACGTGTCATGAGGCATTGTGGTAGGGGCTGCTGGAAGGAGCAGATGGTGACAGACCATATGGCCCTGAGCTTACAGCAGTGCTGTGAGAAAGCCTAAGACACACACTCGCACACAAAAGCAAAGGTACACACACACACACACACACACACACACACACACACACACACACACACACACACACACACACACACACACACACACACACACACACACACACACACACACACACACACACACACACACACACACACACACACACACACACACACACACACAGGCAGGGACACACACACTATATAATACACACACACACAGACACAAGCACATCTCTGCCACCGAAAGAAGCAGGCAAAGAGAGCGCATAGACACCCACACACACGCACAGACACACACACACACAATGTGAGCATTGTCATTAGCTCTGTACTCAGCAGCAGGGAGGTATCATTCTATCTGTGGCCACAGTCTACCAGGGAGTTTTCTGGATATACGTCTGCTCGCCAGGCACCGGCACAATATATTTTACATATTGATCTCAACCTAATGGACGCAGTAAAAAGTGAGATTAAAGGTTGGGAGTGGCCTTTATAAATCCTTCATAAGACCATCCATTCCCCATTTACGAACCGCTAATACCAAGCAAGATCATGTACGACCGGTAGGCAGTGTTTTCCAATAAACGGACGGAAAACTTTATTTGCTTTGAATTAGTCTGGGTGTTGTTCAGCTAGGCCCATATAAGGGCCAGACAGGAAATGTAGCATGACACAGGAAACAGGAAGCTTGGTAAGGAACAAGAAGTACTATGTACTGCATCCCAGGTGTGTTGATTTATTTTCATATTCTATTGACCTTGCAATGAGATACATTTTGAGAAAGGCCTCACAGAGCTGTAAAAAATAAGTAGGACTGAAGATGTTCTTTGGTTTAGGGGTCATTGGAAGTCATATGTGACCAACAGGCTCGATTCGGTCTTATGTTGCAAAATTTGAAATGGTGTTTTTTACATTGGATAAAAGTAGAGACTCAGAGCTAGAAAATGGTATATCATACACTACAGTTGAGGAACAATGGGAAAGTAATTCTGCTTTGAAAGTTGACCAACTTGTGACCTCACTTTTGAGAAAAAGGCCCACTTGAATGTTTTTCACACCCTCTTAAGCCCTAGCCTCACCCATCTCTTTAAGGATTCACATGCGAGGCCATGTGCTAAACAGAGTGAGCACGGTATTGTACTAAACAACCAGAGATTTCAAGACTAAAGGCTGGTTTATACTACATGTCTGTAGACAGTTGTCGCAGTGACATCATGAGCATTCTATTGTCGTCCCACATCAAACTTGACGTTGTATAAACACAAAAACGACAGGCTGCATGACTTCAGCAGTCTGGTGGTCCAGAATAGCATAACTGATGTATTTGACGAGGAGGATCAAGGCACTCTTCATAGTACTGGGCCATTCCACTTTAACAGAGTGATGCGAAGACTCAGAGTTTTCACTTTAAAACATGTCAAACAAAAACTTATGATTGCGACGTTTATCAAACCATATAACTCTGTGCACAAGGCCTACTTTTAACAATTTCCACAGAACAGTGCTGATGCAACGTTTGGTGACAGAATAACGGTTTGTGCTGTTTGTGCTGTTTGTACTGTCATTCTGTTACCAAACTTTGCGTCTGCATTGTTCTTTAATTAAATGTGTTTTTGTGTTGTTGTATTTTGGGGGAAATTGTTAAAAGTATTCCTTGCGCAATCATTTATTTTGTTTGACACATTTTAAAGTAAAAAATCTGAGTCTCAGCATTACTCTGTTATCATGGAATTGCCCAATTTACAATGTTTTTTATCTGGCCCTGGTATGTTCAGTGAAAAAGTTTTTTAAAGTGAAGCCTTTCAGCATGGCCTTGATCAGTTTGAAAATGGGATGCCTATTGTTCAATCACAGGGCGGGCTCCAGGTATAAACAACATAAGCCCCCGTGTTTTAGGGACTCAGTTGGTGTCTCAAATGACTGTTGAGAGTTACAATAGTAGAATACACAAGGTGCAAGTTCAAAATGTGGTTGTGCAGTTGTTCTCTTGCTTTGTCAATCACTGACAGTCACTCAATTAGCCCATGTCAGCTTCTGTAACCATTTTTAAATTGGGAAGTTAATCTAGCCAGTTATCTAAACTTGCAGTAATCATGGATGAATTTCAGGAAATCAGCTTTAAAACTGCAAAAACGTATCTCTCCCCCATGGCAAAATTAGTACAATTGCATGAAATGTGTAATACATTTGCTAAATGTTCTTTCCAACCCATGGCAAAATGTGTAGAACTGCAGAAAACGTGCTTTAAAAATGCTAAATGTTCTCTACGCCCCATGGCAAAATGTGTAGAACTGCAGAAAACGTGCTTTAAAAATGCTAAATGTTCTCTACGCCCCATGGCAAAATGTGTAGAACTGCAGAAAACGTGCTTTAAAAATGCTAAATGTTCTCTACGCCCCATGATAAAATGTGTAGAACTGCAGAAAACGTGCTTTAAAAATGCTAAATGTTCTCTACGCCCCATGACAAAATGTGTAGAACTGCAGAAAACGTGCTTTAAAAATGCTAAATGTTCTCTACGCCCCATGATAAAATGTGTAGAACTGCAGAAAACGTGCTTTAAAAATGCTAAATGTTCTCTACGCCCCATGATAAAATGTGTAGAACTGCAGAAAACGTGCTTTAAAAATGCAAAGTGTTCTCTACGCCCCATGACAAAATGTGTAGAACTGAAGAAAATGTGCTTTAAAATGTCAAATGTTACCTACACCCCATGACAAATTGTGTAAAATTGCAGGAAATTAACTTTAAAAACAAAATGTTTAGGTTTCAGGGCTCCCAAAAGTCTAGAGCCAAAAGTTAGGGCTCCTAAAAGTCTAGAGCCAAAAGTTAGGGCTCCTAAAAGTCTAGAGCCAAAAGTTAGGGCTCCCAAAAGTCTAGAGCCAAAAGTTAGGGCTCCCAAAAGTCTAGAGCCAAAAGTTAGGGCTCCCCAAAGTCTAGAGCCAAAAGTTAGGGCTCCCCAAAGTCTAGAGCCAAAAGTTAGGGCTCCCCAAAGTCTAGAGCCAGCCCTGTTCAATCACACATAATATGTTGAATAAGATGTTCTATCAACTACAGTATGGTCTGAATAGATTCCTAATACTTTATACCATGTGTCTAAAATAAGGTCCTGTTTCAGGCAGATAATAATGAGATGGTTTGAATTTATTTTGTTATCACATGAACCTTGTAAAAAGCTTCTAGAGATCAGCACTTGACAAGCACAGTAGCCTTTTCTGTAATGACTTATTTTTCATTGGGATTAATCTGCCTCGCGGTACTTTCCCACAGATAATTAACTAAACTTTCATCTTGGTTTTTAAATGGCATGTTCATTAACTGATTTGTGGCATCCACTAAGAAAAGACTCTGTTTCAGTTGATGAAAATAAACGGGTCAATTAAGACAACCACCAGAAAGCAATCAACTGAAGCTTAAGGTTTTTTCTGATGTGACAGTAATCAAGGTACACAGAGAGGATCCTGGGTAATTAGATAGAAACAAACAACCATGAAGGGATCACATGCAGGTCTCAGATGATTGTTCTCTCTCTCTCTCTAATATACCTTAATATTTATCAGATCTTGTACCTCAGTGGATGAATTATCTATCCCCCTTGCTTGTCCAAAACCCAATATCGGATAATGCAGATATGCTGTCAAGAGAGCAGACATATTTTAAAGAGGATTGTCATATTTCCCATCAGCCCCTCTTCTCACGGAGTAGCTAGCACATCCATTCACAGCAGCCAGTGTCACGCCCTGACCTTAGAGAGCCTTTTTATGTCTCTATTTGGTTTGGTCAGGGTGTGATTTGGGTGGGCATTCTATGTTCTGTTTTCTAGGTTTGTGTATTTTTATGTTTTGGCCGGGTATGGTTCTCAATCAGGGACAGCTGTTTATCGTTGTCTCTGATTGGGAATTATACTTAGACAGCCTTTTTCCCTGTTGTGATTGTGGGAAGTTGTCTTTGTTAGGGGTACTATAGCCCTTGTAAGCGTCAAGGTCGTTTTTGTTATTTCTTGTTTTTGTTGGCGACATTTGACTAAATAAAATAAAATGTACACACACCACGCTGCACCTTGGTCTTCCTTTAACGACGGTCGTGACAGCCAGGATATTCTTGTCACCATTTTAAATCTTCTGTTTTGAGTTTTTGAGGACTTTGCAAGTCTAGCATTGTGCATCTCATTGGTAATTCTGTGTATAGTGATACTAGAGCTGATATTAACACAAAAGCATACAAGATCACCACAGATACAGTGAGCTCCAAAAGTATTGGGACAGTGACAATTTTTGTTGTTGTTTTGGCTCTGTACTCCAGTATATGAAATGACACAATGACTGAGGTTAAAGTCCAGACTGTCAGCTTTAATTAAGGGGTATTTCCATCCGTATCAGGTGAACCGTTTAGAGTACAGCACTTTTTGGTCCCCCCATTTTAAGGGATCAAAATACTTCACTTATTTGTGTAGTAAAATGTTACATTTGGTCCCATATTCCTAGCAGGCAATGACTACATCAAGGTTGTGACTCTACAAACTTGTTGGATGCATTTGCTATTTGTTTTGGTTGTGTTTCAGATTATTTTGTGGCAAAATAGAAAGGTAAATAACGTATTATGTAATTTTAGAGTCACTTTTATTGTAAATAAGAATAGAATGTTTCTAAACTTTTCGATATCAATGTGGATGTTACCATGACTACGGATAATCCTGAATGAATTGTGAATAATGACGAGTAAGAAAGTTACAGAGGCATAAATATCAAACCCCCCCCCCACCTGTTATTAAAATGGTGAGAGGTTAGCATGTCTTGGGTATGTGATATTATTACAGTATTATTGAATTACAGAAGTTGTATTACTTCAAATGGTTTAACTTCAAATGGTCAAATGTTTTGGGTAGCCTTCTGTCACGCCTTGGTCATAGTATTTTGTGTTTTCGTTATATATTTGGTCAGGCCAGGGTGTGACATGGGTTTAAAATGTTGTGTTTCGTATTGGGGTTTTGTAGGCATTGGGATTGCGGCTGAGTAGGGGTGTAGCATAGGTTTGGCTGCCTGGGGCGGTTCTCAATCAGAGTCAGGTGATTCTCGTTGTCTCTGATTGGGAACCATATTTAGGTAGCCGGGGTTCCACTGTGAATTTCGTGGGTGATTGTTCCTGTCTCTGTGTTAGTTATTTCACCAGACAGGCTGTATAGGTTGTCACGTTCCGTTGGTTGTTTTTGTATTTATTCTAGTTATTTCATGTATCGCGATCATTCATTAAAGAACATGAGTAACAACCACGCTGCATTTTGGTCCGACTCTCTTTTGACAAACGAACGCCGTTACACCTTCCACAAGCTTCCCACAATAAGTTGGGTGAATGTTGGCCCTTCCTCCTGACAGAGCTGGTGTAACTGAGTCAGGTTTGTAGGCCTCCTTGCTCGCACACGCTTTTCCAGTTCTGCCCCAAAATCTTCTATGGGATTGAGGTCAGGGCTTTGTGATGGCCACTCCAATACCTTGACTTTGTTGTCCTTAAGCCATTTTTCCACAACTTTGGAAGTATGCTTGGGGTCATTGTCCATTTGGAAGACCTATTTGCGACCAAGCTTTAACTTCCTGACTTATATATTGAGATATTGCTTCAATATACCCACATAATTTTTCTTCCTCACGATGCCATCTATTTTGTGAAGTGCACCAGTCCCTCCTGCAGCAAAGCAACCCCACAACATGATGCTGCCACCCCTTGCTTCACTGTTGGGATAGTGTTCTTCGGCTTGCAAGCCTCCCCCTTTTTCCTCCAAATATATTGATGGTCATTATGGCCAAACTGTTTTATTTTTGTTTCATCAGACCAGAGGACATTTCTCCAAAAAGTACAATCTTTGTCCCCATGTGCAGTTGCAAACCGTCGTCTGGCTTTTTTTATGGCTGTTTTGGAGCAGTGGCTTCTTCCTTGCTGAGCGACCTTTCAGGTTATGTCGATATAGGGCTCGTTGTACTGTGGATATAGATACTTTTGTATCTGTTTCCTCCATCCTGAACGGCATGACAGCTGCGTGGTCCCGTGGTGTTTATACTAGCATTACTATTTTTTGTACAGATGAACGTGGTACCTTCCAGTTGTTTGGAAATTTCTCCCAAGGCTGAACCAGACTTGTGGAGGTCTACAATTTTTTTCTGAGGTCTTGGCTGATTTCTTTAGATTTTCCCATGATGTCAAGCGAAGAGGCACTGAGTTTGAAGGTAGGCCTTGAAATACATCCACAGGTACACCTCCAATTGACTCAAATTATGTCAATTAGCCTATCAGAAGCTTCTAAAGTCATGACATAATTTTCTGGAATTTTCCAAGCTGTTTAAAGGCACAGTCAACTTAGTGTATGTAAACTTCTGACCCACTGGAATTGTGATACAGTGAATTATAAGTGAAATAATCTGTCTGTAAACAATTGTTGGAAAAATTACTTGTGTCATGCACAAAGTAGATGTCCTAATCAACTTGCCAAAGCTATAGTTTGTTAACAAGACATTTGTGGAGTAGTTGAAAAATAGTTTAAATGACTCCAACCTAAGTGTTTGTGAACTTCGGACTTCAACTGTGTATATTACAGTAATGTATTATAGGATATACTATTACAGTAGATGTATTACATTAGATCTAATTACAGGTTAGCCAATAAGTAGCTGTGTTCTCATGTAGCTATCGTTCTCTTTCTAACATGGCATTCCTTATAATAAAACTCTAATGGAGATCAGTATTCAGCTAATCTCCCCATTTCCTGGCCCACAACCTTTCTACACCCTGTACAGTATACGTTCCTCCGTAATTTATACCTCTCTCACCTCTCCCCCCCCCTCTCCTTCTCTCCGTTCTATTTACATATCACTTGCTGATGAGACGTTTCTCTGGTGGCACGGCTCGTCGCCCCAGAGTATTCTTCTCTGGCATCACAACACAATTCAGAGATGAGAGAGCGTTGCCTCTTAATGGGAAGATCTCCAGCCACCGGACTTTTTCCCGATTCCCAAATCCTCTCCTCTCCTGTTGTCTCCTCTCGTCTCCTCTACCGTCACCTCCCCTCTCCTCTCGCGCGTCTTGTTTTTAAATCAAATGAATGAAAATTAGGCCATGGGTCTCCAGGGGTGCTGATTCTTATATAACATTAGAAAAAATCCACACATCACATGTCCTTATCACAAGGGCTGGTGGGGGTTTGAATGCGGGTCGAGGGGGGGGGGGAGAGAGCTGCCACAAATAGGTATTAAAAATAACCGAGAGCGGGAAATATATAGTACCAAACATAATTCAGCGTCATTTCACCAGCCGCTGCACTAAACAAGCTAGACTGGGAAAATAAACTGCCTCAGAAATCTTTCTGAGAAACCTCCACTCTCTTTCTTTTTCATCTCTCACTCCTTTCTTCTCGAAATAACGTGTACTGTATCACAGAGCTACAGTCCCATTTCCTTCCTTTATTACGTCTGTGGAAAGCCTTCGCCGACAATAAGCATATTTCCCCCCTCCCCTCCTAATGAATAAACCAATATGATCACAGTTGAAATGATGCTGGTCGCGGCACATCGTGCCTTTCTCATCATTCATCATCAAAGGGGGAGTTTAGAATGAAACTAGCCGTGGATTACTGTAGATAGAAGTACCTAATGGAACACCTCGCTCTCATTTCCGTCGGCACTACAGATGAAAGGGACTTTTTATATTGAGTACACTATAATAAAGCTGAGCTTTTCATTTACAAGGCTAATCATTTCCTCCTTTCCTAACTGCACTTTGGTACGAAGGGTAAAGTTAGCAAATCACAATTACAATGACAATAGAGTCATCAGTCGATTTCCTGACGGGCATTGCATGCGGCACGATTTGAAAAGAAGGAGAGGATGTTTACCACTATTATTCAGAAATCATCTGCAGCGCATGAATTATTAATAGCTGCGAGCAATGTTTTGTAACGGCTCTTGATACTCTGTTCAATTTCACAATTCCTTTTAAATGCATTAGTCTCTCTATGTAAGTCATAGCTCACATACCTGCAGGGAGACTTAGGATCGTGAGGACAAATGTACAAGACTAGCACTGTAAATGTGTCAATTTTTACTGTAGGAATCAGCTGAATTATTTGAGACAGGGGGAGAGGAGTCTCAGAGAGGAAGGGAGAGAGAGAGACACAGAGAGAGGAATATATATACAGTACCAGTCAAAAGTTTGGACACACCTACTCATTCAAGGGTTTTTCTTTATTTTTACTATTTTCTACATTGTAGAATAGTAGTGAAGACATCAAAACTATGGAATAACACATATGGAATCATGTAGTAACCAAAAAGTGCTTATATATTTATATTTGAGATTCTTCAAAGTAGCCCCCCTTTGCCTTGATGACAAGCATGGCGCTTGCAACAGGGTAGGGGTTCGATTCCCGGGACCACCCATCGAGAATGTATGACACATGACTGTAGAGAGCAAATGATATATTATTATTATTATTAACAGACAGACAGACAGACAGACAGACAGACAGACAGACAGACAGACAGACAGACAGACAGACCAATAAGTCTGTCTGTACATTGTCATCCATTCTCTATACTTTAAATATATCCTGATCACTGAAAAATAAAACATACATTTCACATCAACCTTGAATAGCCCCGTAGTTATATCACAGTGAATGTGCCTTGGGCTGAGTGGCACAAAGGTCCACATGAAGTCAGCATACCAAACCAGCTCTGTTGTTTCATGTCTCTCCCAGCTTCAATGCTAGCTCAGCCTGAAATAATTTGCTAACTTTTCCAGTGGCATTTCCACTTGCGTGAACATATGTCAGGACGAACTAGGTCACACTGTGGTGGGGAGCCAAGCTGGATTTCAGCTCACATCCCTGGAAGGAGACTAGAGGGCAACATGGTAATGGCAACACACTGCAGACTGCTGGCTGCTCTGTCTCGGTCTCTGCATCTGCTGCAGAAATGCCCTCTGGAATCAGGAGTGAACAACATGTTTGAAACTTTGCAGAATTTACCAGGGTTTGGAACTGGTTCATGGAACAGAACCAAAAACTGGAACAGAACAACATCTTTCAAGGAACAGAAACGGAACCAGGAACAAAAGTGATCCATACCGTTCCAGAACAGAACCATTATTTTAAAAGCATGGGAACAGGTTAATATATTTTTCTCATCTCACATAAACGCAACAAAGTGCCTATGTACAACTCAGAAACGATTCAAGCCTCCTCCTCAACCCTCTCTCTGGTCATTGCTAGAAGGGATCCAGTTTTTGCCAAAACATACTTCAAAATATGTTTTACTTCAAAATTAGTATTTTGGCTAGTCAATCTTTTTACAACAAATTCAAAATAATTGCTGTCGTTTGAGTGAAATTTAAACATCAACATTTAAAATGTTATCCTTTGTTATCTAGGGAGCGTTTCCATCATACTTGAGGTATCCCAGTGGTTGTGTTTGCCAAATGATGTCACCGGCGATGAAATGGCATTGGAAGAGATTGGCATGCCAACATGCGAGTGCTGGATTAATTAAATGTGTCTGAGACAGCTGCTTCCTAGGTCTGTGAGGGCTGCGGTGAAGACCCATTACATAAGTCTCTCTCTCTCTCTCTCTCTCTCTCTCTCTCTCTCTCTCTCTCTCTCTCTCTCTCTCTCTCTCTCTCTCTCTCTCTCTCTCTCTCTCTCCACATATTCCACCCCATATGGACCAGACAAACTCAGTGTGGGTCAAACCCAGACAAGCTGTCCATTCTACAAGCAGCATGGCTCCCTCCTCTCTTTGGACACATCAAGCTTTTCCTTCGCCATTCATCCATGGATTTGTGCTAGTTTGCACGCTGAGTGCATTCCTTTAAAACACAAATGGGTTGGACATGCTGTGGACGTACACAAGGAGACATGCAGTGACAAATAGCCCTGCTTTTAACTATGTTAAGGATTTTCTCTCTGCCAGCCCATTTCTTCTCTTAGAAGGAGGACAGTACTTTGGAGTTGATATTTTCAATTTGCAGAGGCATTCAAGGAGAGGTTATTTTCTGCCCTGTGGGTTGTGGCTGTGCTGTTGGCACCATTTGAATGCAGGGAGAGGGTAGGAGAAGGGTTGGAGTGTTATGTACGCAGAGGGTTGGTAACTAGACCATCATGTAGCAGTAGTGAATATGAGAACAAATACGTCCTCTCCCTCACTCTCTGCTATCAGTATGGGCGTGATTTCCAAGGCCTGCAGTAGCTGTTTTCTTTCAAGGGGACAGTTAAACGCTCTATATCTCAAAAATACAAGCCACTATTGCCGCTTCTCCGCAACAGAGCTTGTGTGTCGGTAATGGTAATGAGGAATTATCTGAAATTAATTAAGATTAAAATAGGTCCCAAGGTGAAGGACTTGATTATTATTGTGGCTTGTAAATCTGCTATAATCCCTACCCCAGAAGAGGCCAAACACTGTGATTTTCTCCAAATGTGTTGCACAGTGCATCGTTTACTCACAACCACACACACACACACACACACACACACACACACACACACACACACACACACACACACACACACACACACACACACACACACACACACACACACACACACACACACACACACACACACACACACACACACACACACACACACACACACACACACACACACACACACACACACACGCAGTTAGAGAAATGACTGAAATTAGCATAGCATAATATTGTCTAAATTGAATGCCCATGTCCTCAATTTGAGAAAAGCGAGTGTTGCTCTCAGGGCTGTTAGCGTAGCAATCCCCATGCCATGGCTGTTGGTTGGCCACTGCCATTCATGTGGCCTCTTTCCACCATTTGGCTGGCAGGGGGACGGAGCAGGATGGAGTTTAGGCTCAAGGATCTCTGTGGGTCAACCTAGTACTAATGAGAGACAGGGCTATGAGTGGACAGGGGGTTAGTGAGATCATCAGTGATTGGGCTGTGAGTGGACAGGGGGTTAGTGAGATCATCAGTGATTGGGCTGTGAGTGGACAGGGGGTTAGTGTCCTTCAGAGTCAGGGATGTGATTGGGCAGGGGGTTAGTGAGTCCATCAGAGACAGGGCTGTGAGTGGACAGGGGGTTAGTGAGATCATCAGTGATTGGGCTGTGAGTGGACAGGGGGTTAGTGTCCTTCAGAGACAGGTATGTGATTGGGCAGGGGGTTAGTGAGTCCATCAGAGACAGGGCTGTGAGTGGGCAGAGGGTTAGTGAGTCCATCAGAGACAGGGCTGTGAGTGGACAGGGGGTTAGTGAGATCATCAGTGATTGGGCTGTGATTGGACAGGGGGTTAGTGAGATCATCAGTGAACGGGCTGTGAGTGGACAGGGGGTTAGTGAGTCCATCAGTGATTGGGCTGTGAGTGGACAGGGGGTTGGTGAGTCCATCAGTGATTGGGCTGTGAGTGGGCAGGGGGTTAGTGAGATGGGCCTATGTGATGGACAGGGGGTGAATGAGACCGCCCCCTCTGCCAACTGTTCATCCACACCACACCACCAAGGTGGGATAAAGAGCTGCCTGCAGTAAGAGTGGATTACAAAGTGTCACGCAGGGCCACAAATCCCGTATTAGAGGCCCATCCTGTGCTCATGTGGCGTTGTTTTCACTAGCACTGTGGACATGATAAGTGCCACAGGTACAGTACTTTGCAAGGTGACTCCTTCTCCGTACCCTTGGCCGCTGCTCTCAGTACGCCTTCGCTGCGTTACTCCAAAGCCACGCTGCTCCAGTAGGATTGACGGAGTACCTTCCCTACCCATAATGCATCTATCACGGGCTGGGCCAACACATCGGGGGCTTTCCTCCTGCTAGTGTGTCTGTCTGCCTGTGTGGAGCTGAGTGTTATTTAAGAAGTGAGAGGCACAGAGACACTGGGGTCCTTCCTATCCTGAAGGTTAATCTGTGTGCCGAGAGGGAGTCACCCCCTGTCTCTCCTCGTCCCGGTTAACATGGTCTGTGTCCAAAATGGCACGCTATTCCCTATATAGTGCATTACTTTTGACCAGAATCCTATGGGCCCTGGTCAAAAGTAGTGCACTCTAAAGGGAAAGGGTGCCATTTGGGACTCAAACATACTTTATTCACAACCGGCGGTTCATTATGTGGCAGAGCGCCGGTCGGTTCCGGCGTCGACTCAGCGGTCCACCGTGACAGTCCACATCAAACATCGGCGCCCCCTTCCACGTAGCCTCCGGGGCCTGGGCCAAGACAGACGCCACAGATGCACACGAAACCAACCAGGGGGCCAACCAGGGTCAACCAGGGCTACAGCTCCACGAGGCAACAGAATACGTCTCCCTCTGCTCTACTGGGTGAAAAAAACAAATAAAATAAAACCAGAGAGACACTGACAGTGCACTGCCCCCCCCCACACACACCCATCTTCATCAATAAAACATGAATAGATGAAAGCAGGCTTAGAGGCCAGGCAGCTCCAAAAACAGTGTAATTGTCAGGCCAGTCTGTTTCTCCCTGACCACAGACACACACTTCTCTTTTACTCCCCATTTTTCTCCTCTCCCTCCATTTTTTTCTCTCCTTCCTTCGTTCTTTTGCAGGGTGAGCACATCTATTGTTGATGCTGACAAGCTGCAGAAATGTTTCCTGTGGAATATACAGCGCTAATAAGATGCTCCCGTACCGTATGGCTGGCGGCTTGCGAGCTCCGACCCAACTTTGCTATTTTGTGATTCTTTTGGCATCTTTACTTTTTTTGTATTTATTAGACATACTATTTAGATATTGAAGACTGTACTGTTGGCTAGAGCTCACAAGTTAAGCATTTTAACTGTACATGTGATGAATACAACTTAAAACTCTGAACTTGAAACTACCAAAAGGTAAGTTCCAAGACTGTTAAATGTACAGAGGGACAGTCTTGTTATTGTGCAGCGTCCCAAATGGGACCCTATTCCCTATATAGTGCCCATAGGGCTCTGGTCAAAAGAAAGCTCTGGTCAAAAGTAGTGCACTAGGGAATAGGGTGTGACTTGGAATGCACCCTGGGATTCCAGTCAACAGGACGAGTGTGTAGATACAGGGCCTCTTTATCAGCACAGGCGACAGAGACGCAGCCAGGCTGCAGAGCCATTAAATGTCTTTATGGGCTGGGGTATCAGTGGGTATTTGAATGAGTTACTTAATGGCTCAGGCATAGTAATAAAGTGGTGTAGAGAAATGATTAGCATTCGGAGTGTTTGTGACATTTTCAGGATTGACAGTTGGTAAATGAATAAATCAAATAAAACCAAAACAAATTAAATTGTATTTCTCACATGCGCCGAATACAACAGGTAGACCTTACCATTAAATGCTTACTTACAAACAGTAAACCAACAATGCACTTTTAAGAAAATAAGAGTGAATAAAATATAATATATAATATTTACTAAATAAACTAAAGTGAAATAACAATAACAAGGCTACAGTACATACAGGGGTACCGGTACCGAGTCAATGTGCGGGGATGCACGGTGGTCCAGGTGATTAAGGTTATATGTACATGTAGGTAAATTGACTATGTATAGATAATAAACAGACAGTTGCATCAGTGTACATGTAGGTAAAGTGACTATGTATAGATAATAAACAGACAGTAGCATCAGTGTACATGTAGGTAAAGTGACTATGTATAGATAATAAACAGTAACAGCAGTGTACATGTAGGTAAAGTGACTATGTATAGATAATAAACAGACAGTAGCAGCAGTGTATATGTAGGTAAAGTGACTATGTATAGATAATAAACAGTAACAGCAGTGTATATGTAGGTAAAGTGACTATGTATAGATAATAAACAGACAGTAGCAGCAGTGTACATGTAGGTAAAGTGACTATGTATAGATAATAAACAGTAACAGCAGTGTACATGTAGGTAAAGTGACTATGTATAGATAATAAACAGACAGTAGCAGCAGTGTATATGTAGGTAAAGTGACTATGTATAGATAATAAACAGTAACAGCAGTGTATATGTAGGTAAAGTGACTATGTATAGATAATAAACAGACAGTAGCAGCAGTGTACATGTAGGTAAAGTGACTATGTATAGATAATAAACAGTAACAGCAGTGTACATGTAGGTAAAGTGACTATGTATAGATAATAAACAGACAGTAGCAGCAGTGTACATGTAGGTAAAGTGACTATGTATAGATAATAAACAGTAGCATCAGTGTACATGTAGGTAAAGTGACTATGTATAGATAATAAACAGACAGTAGCAGCAGTGTACATGTATAGATAATAAACAGTGTACATGGTAAAGTGACTATGTATAGATAATAAACAGTAGCATCAGTGTACATGTAGGTAAAGTGACTATGTATAGATAATAAACAGACAGTAGCATCAGTGTACATGTAGGTAAAGTGACTATGTATAGATAATAAACAGACAGTAGCATCAGTGTACATGTAGGTAAAGTGACTATGTATAGATAATAAACAGTAACAGCAGTGTACATGTAGGTAAAGTGACTATGTATAGATAATAAACAGACAGTAGCATCAGTGTACATGTAGGTAAAGTGACTATGTATAGATAATAAACAGACAGTAGCATCAGTGTACATGTAGGTAAAGTGACTATGTATAGATAATAAACAGACAGTAGCATCAGTGTACATGTAGGTAAAGTGACTATGTATAGATAATAAACAGACAGTTGCATCAGTGGACATGTAGGTATTGTGACTATGTATAGATAATAAACAGACAGTAGCATCAGTGTACATGTAGGTAAAGTGACTATGTATAGATAATAAACAGACAGTTGCATCAGTGGACATGTAGGTAAAGTGACTATGTATAGATAATAAACAGTAACAGCAGTGTATATGTAGGTAAAGTGACTATGTATAGATAAAAAACAGACAGTTGCATCAGTGTACATGTAGGTAAAGTGACTATGTATAGATAATAAACAGTAACAGCAGTGTACATGTAGGTAAAGTGACTATGTATAGATAATAAACAGACAGTAGCATCAGTGGACATGTAGGTAAAGTGACTATGTATAGATAATAAACAGACAGTAACAGCAGTGTACATGTAGGTAAAGTGACTATGTATAGATAATAAACAGACAGTAGCATCAGTGGACATGTAGGTAAAGTGACTATGTATAGATAATAAACAGACAGTAACAGCAGTGTACATGTAGGTAAAGTGACTATGTATAGATAATAAACAGTAACAGCAGTGTACATGTAGGTAAAGTGACTATGTATAGATAATAAACAGTAACAGCAGTGTACATGTAGGTAAAGTGACTATGTATAGATAATAAACAGTAACAGCAGTGTACATGTAGGTAAAGTGACTATGTATAGATAATAAACAGTAACAGCAGTGTACATGTAGGTAAAGTGACTATGTATAGATAATAAACAGTAACAGCAGTGTACATGTAGGTAAAGTGACTATGTATAGATAATAAACAGTAACAGCAGTGTACATGTAGGTAAAGTGACTATGTATAGATAATAAACAGTAACAGCAGTGTACATGTAGGTAAAGTGACTATGTATAGATAATAAACAGACAGTAGCATCAGTGGACATGTAGGTAAAGTGACTATGTATAGATAATAAACAGTAACAGCAGTGTACATGTAGGTAAAGTGACTATGTATAGATAATAAACAGACAGTAGCATCAGTGTACATGTAGGTAAAGTGACTATGTATAGATAATAAACAGACAGTAGCATCAGTGGACATGTAGGTAAAGTGACTATGTATAGATAATAAACAGTAACAGCAGTGTACATGTAGGTAAAGTGACTATGTATAGATAATAAACAGACAGTAGCATCAGTGTACATGTAGGTAAAGTGACTATGTATAGATAATAAACGGTAACAGCAGTGTACATGTAGGTAAAGTGACTATGTATAGATAATAAACAGTAACAGCAGTGTACATGTAGGTAAAGTGACTATGTATAGATAATAAACAGTAACAGCAGTGTACATGTAGGTAAAGTGACTATGTATAGATAATAAACAGACAGTAGCATCAGTGTACATGTAGGTAAAGTGACTATGTATAGATAATAAACAGACAGTAGCATCAGTGTACATGTAGGTAAAGTGACTATGTATAGATAATAAACAGTAACAGCAGTGTACATGTAGGTAAAGTGACTATGTATAGATAATAAACGGTAACAGCAGTGTACATGTAGGTAAAGTGACTATGTATAGATAATAAACAGTAACAGCAGTGTACATGTAGGTAAAGTGACTATGTATAGATAATAAACAAACAGTAGCATCAGTGGACATGTAGGTAAAGTGACTATGTATAGATAATAAACAGTAACAGCAGTGTACATGTAGGTAAAGTGACTATGTATAGATAATAAACAGACAGTAGCATCAGTGGACATGTAGGTAAAGTGACTATGTATAGATAATAAACAGTAGCATCAGTGTACATGTAGGTAAAGTGACTATGTATAGATAATAAACAGACAGTAGCATCAGTGGACATGTAGGTAAAGTGACTATGTATAGATAATAAACAGTAGCATCAGTGTACATGTAGGTAAAGTGACTATGTATAGATAATAAACAGTAACAGCAGTGTACATGTAGGTAAAGTGACTATGTATAGATAATAAACGGTAACAGCAGTGTACATGTAGGTAAAGTGACTATGTATAGATAATAAACAGACAGTAGCATCAGTGTACATGTAGGTAAAGTGACTATGTATAGATAATAAACAGACAGTAGCATCAGTGTACATGTAGGTAAAGTGACTATGTATAGATAATAAACAGACAGTAGCATCAGTGTACATGTAGGTAAAGTGACTATGTATAGATAATAAACAGTAACAGCAGTGTACATGTAGGTAAAGTGACTATGTATAGATAATAAACAGACAGTAGCATCAGTGTACATGTAGGTAAAGTGACTATGTATAGATAATAAACAGACAGTAGCATCAGTGTACATGTAGGTAAAGTGACTATGTATAGATAATAAACGGTAACAGCAGTGTACATGTAGGTAAAGTGACTATGTATAGATAATAAACAGACAGTAGCATCAGTGTACATGTAGGTAAAGTGACTATGTATAGATAATAAACAGACAGTAGCATCAGTGTACATGTAGGTAAAGTGACTATGTATAGATAATAAACGGTAACAGCAGTGTACATGTAGGTAAAGTGACTATGTATAGATAATAAACAGTAACATCAGTGTACATGTAGGTAAAGTGACTATGTATAGATAATAAACAGTAACAGCAGTGTACATGTAGGTAAAGTGACTATGTATAGATAATAAACAGTAACAGCAGTGTACATGTAGGTAAAGTGACTATGTATAGATAATAAACAGACAGTAGCATCAGTGTACATGTAGGTAAAGTGACTATGTATAGATAATAAACAGTAGCATCAGTGTACATGTAGGTAAAGTGACTATGTATAGATAATAAACAGACAGTAGCATCAGTGTACATGTAGGTAAAGTGACTATGTATAGATAATAAACGGTAACAGCAGTGTACATGTAGGTAAAGTGACTATGTATAGATAATAAACAGTAGCATCAGTGTACATGTAGGTAAAGTGACTATGTATAGATAATAAACAGTAACAGCAGTGTACATGTAGGTAAAGTGACTATGTATAGATAATAAACAGTAGCATCAGTGTACATGTAGGTAAAGTGACTATGTATAGATAATAAACAGTAACATCAGTGTACATGTAGGTAAAGTGACTATGTATAGATAATAAACGGTAACAGCAGTGTACATGTAGGTAAAGTGACTATGTATAGATAATAAACAGACAGTAGCATCAGTGTACATGTAGGTAAAGTGACTATGTATAGATAATAAACGGTAACAGCAGTGTACATGTAGGTAAAGTGACTATGTATAGATAATAAACAGTAGCATCAGTGTACATGTAGGTAAAGTGACTATGTATAGATAATAAACAGTAACATCAGTGTACATGTAGGTAAAGTGACTATGTATAGATAATAAACGGTAACAGCAGTGTACATGTAGGTAAAGTGACTATGTATAGATAATAAACAGTAACAGCAGTGTACATGTAGGTAAAGTGACTATGTATAGATAATAAACAGACAGTAGCATCAGTGTACATGTAGGTAAAGTGACTATGTATAGATAATAAACAGTAACAGCAGTGTACATGTAGGTAAAGTGACTATGTATAGATAATAAACAGTAACAGCAGTGTACATGTAGGTAAAGTGACTATGTATAGATAATAAACAGACAGTAGCATCAGTGTACATGTAGGTAAAGTGACTATGTATAGATAATAAACAGTAGCATCAGTGTACATGTAGGTAAAGTGACTATGTATAGATAATAAACAGACAGTAGCATCAGTGTACATGTAGGTAAAGTGACTATGTATAGATAATAAACGGTAACAGCAGTGTACATGTAGGTAAAGTGACTATGTATAGATAATAAACAGTAACATCAGTGTACATGTAGGTAAAGTGACTATGTATAGATAATAAACAGTAGCATCAGTGTACATGTAGGTAAAGTGACTATGTATAGATAATAAACAGACAGTAGCATCAGTGTACATGTAGGTAAAGTGACTATGTATAGATAATAAACAGTAACAGCAGTGTACATGTAGGTAAAGTGACTATGTATAGATAATAAACAGTAACAGCAGTGTACATGTAGGTAAAGTGACTATGTATAGATAATAAACAGACAGTAGCATCAGTGTACATGTAGGTAAAGTGACTATGTATAGATAATAAACAGTAACAGCAGTGTACATGTAGGTAAAGTGACTATGTATAGATAATAAACAGACAGTAGCATCAGTGTACATGTAGGTAAAGTGACTATGTATAGATAATAAACAGTAACAGCAGTGTACATGTAGGTAAAGTGACTATGTATAGATAATAAACAGACAGTAGCATCAGTGTACATGTAGGTAAAGTGACTATGTATAGATAATAAACAGACAGTAGCATCAGTGTACATGTAGGTAAAGTGACTATGTATAGATAATAAACAGTAACAGCAGTGTACATGTAGGTAAAGTGACTATGTATAGATAATAAACAGTAACAGCAGTGTACATGTAGGTAAAGTGACTATGTATAGATAATAAACAGACAGTAGCATCAGTGTACATGTAGGTAAAGTGACTATGTATAGATAATAAACAGACAGTAGCATCAGTGGACATGTAGGTAAAGTGACTATGTATAGATAATAAACAGTAGCATCAGTGGACATGTAGGTAAAGTGACTATGTATAGATAATAAACAGACAGTAGCATCAGTGTACATGTAGGTAAAGTGACTATGTATAGATAATAAACAGACAGTAGCATCAGTGGACATGTAGGTAAAGTGACTATGTATAGATAATAAACAGTAGCATCAGTGTACATGTAGGTAAAGTGACTATGTATAGATAATAAACAGTAACAGCAGTGTACATGTAGGTAAAGTGACTATGTATAGATAATAAACGGTAACAGCAGTGTACATGTAGGTAAAGTGACTATGTATAGATAATAAACAGTAGCATCAGTGTACATGTAGGTAAAGTGACTATGTATAGATAATAAACAGTAGCATCAGTGTACATGTAGGTAAAGTGACTATGTATAGATAATAAACAGACAGTAGCATCAGTGTACATGTAGGTAAAGTGACTATGTATAGATAATAAACAGACAGTAGCATCAGTGTACATGTAGGTAAAGTGACTATGTATAGATAATAAACAGTAACAGCAGTGTACATGTAGGTAAAGTGACTATGTATAGATAATAAACAAACAGTAGCATCAGTGGACATGTAGGTAAAGTGACTATGTATAGATAATAAACAGACAGTAGCATCAGTGTACATGTAGGTAAAGTGACTATGTATAGATAATAAACAGTAACAGCAGTGTACATGTAGGTAAAGTGACTATGTATAGATAATAAACAGTAACAGCAGTGTACATGTAGGTAAAGTGACTATGTATAGATAATAAACAGACAGTAGCATCAGTGTACATGTAGGTAAAGTGACTATGTATAGATAATAAACAGTAACAGCAGTGTACATGTAGGTAAAGTGACTATGTATAGATAATAAACAGACAGTAGCATCAGTGTACATGTAGGTAAAGTGACTATGTATAGATAATAAACAGTAACAGCAGTGTACATGTAGGTAAAGTGACTATGTATAGATAATAAACAGACAGTAACATCAGTGTACATGTAGGTAAAGTGACTATGTATAGATAATAAACAGACAGTAGCATCAGTGTACATGTAGGTAAAGTGACTATGTATAGATAATAAACAGTAACAGCAGTGTACATGTAGGTAAAGTGACTATGTATAGATAATAAACAGTAACAGCAGTGTACATGTAGGTAAAGTGACTATGTATAGATAATAAACAGTAACAGCAGTGTACATGTAGGTAAAGTGACTATGTATAGATAATAAACAGTAACAGCAGTGTACATGTAGGTAAAGTGACTATGTATAGATAATAAACAGTAACAGCAGTGTACATGTAGGTAAAGTGACTATGTATAGATAATAAACAGACAGTAGCATCAGTGTACATGTAGGTAAAGTGACTATGTATAGATAATAAACAGACAGTAGCATCAGTGTACATGTAGGTAAAGTGACTATGTATAGATAATAAACAGACAGTAGCATCAGTGTACATGTAGGTAAAGTGACTATGTATAGATAATAAACAGACAGTAGCAGCAGTGTACATGTAGGTAAAGTGACTATGTATAGATAATAAACAGACAGTAGCATCAGTGGACATGTAGGTAAAGTGACTATGTATAGATAATAAACAGACAGTAGCATCAGTGTACATGTAGGTAAAGTGACTATGTATAGATAATAAACAGTAACAGCAGTGTACATGTAGGTAAAGTGACTATGTATAGATAATAAACAGACAGTAGCATCAGTGGACATGTAGGTAAAGTGACTATGTATAGATAATAAACAGACAGTAGCATCAGTGTACATGTAGGTAGGGGTATAGTGACTATGTATAGATAATAAACAGTAACAGCAGTGTACATGTAGGTAGGGGTATAGTGACTATGTATAGATAATAAACAGACCGTAGCATCAGTGTACATGTAGGTAGGGGTAAAGTGACTATGTATAGATAATAAACAGTAACAGCAGTGTACATGTAGGTAGGGGTATAGTGACTATGTATAGATAATAAACAGACAGTAGCATCAGTGTACATGTAGGTAAAGTGACTATGTATAGATAATAAACAGTAACAGCAGTGTACATGTAGGTAGGGGTATAGTGAATATGTATAGATAATAAACAGACAGTAGCAGCAATGTAAACAAAGCGATGCATCATGAAAGTGTGGTAGGCTAACGCTAATAGGAAATAGATGTGCTAATATAACACCTTCCACACCCATTATTCATGTCCTATAGGCTACTGTATTATCCACTGTGTCCAGTAGCTACATATAGACTTACTGTAGCTGCTCCCATGTTGGTTTGATTGACATTGCTCTTGAGCACCCTTACACTGGGCATCTATTCAGACACAAATGTCTGGGGTAAATCCCTCAGGGAGATAGTGGTCATACAAGCCATATTCATCATGCAGTACTCGCGGGGCCTTCTCATTTTGTTCAAGCCTAATATTAGCTGCCTGCTGTGTTCGTGACTGTTGCTTGGATGACCACATTCTCCCTCCCCGACAGCATGACTGAGCCCTTTGTGTGTGAATGGATGCACAGCATAGCTGGTGTGGTACGGAACGGGGTCGAGGCTAGCACTAACATACAGGATGTCCCAACATTTCATCACAGAACTGAATGGCTGAATAGGCACAGATGGTGGAGGGGAACTCCATTCCGTTCTGATCAGCCAATCACACCCCACACCCTCGGGGAGTGGTCAAATGTTATTTTTAAAGGTGAGGAACGCACACCATCATCAGAACTCATTACAAAATGGCTGTAGGAAGCTTTCTATCCTACTTCAGGAAGAGATCCTGTCAGACCCTGATCTGTTTCACCTGTCTTTGTGATTGTCTCCACCCCCTCTAGGTGTCACCCATCTTCCCCATTATCCCCTGTGTATTTATGCCTGTGTTCTCTGTTTGTTTGTTGCCAGTTCGTCTTGTTTGTTCAAGTCAACCAGCGTTTTGTGTCTCAGCTCCTGCTTTTTCCAGTCTCTCTTTTTTCGCCCTCCTGGTTTTGACCATTGCCTGTTCTGACCCTGAGCCTGCCTGCCTGACCACTATGCCTGCCCCTGACCCTGAGCCTGCCTGCCTGCTGACCTGTTCCTTTGCCCCCCTCTGGATTACCGACCTCTGCCTTACCCTGACCCTGCTTGCCGCCCGGTACCGTTTCCCAACCTCTGGTTTACTGAACCCTGCCTGCCTTGACCTGTCTATACCTGATAGATCCAGTACGCCAGATATCATTAATATCATTAATGCAGAATGATTGTGTAAAATGTTCAGTTTGTTCTACCCAAGTCACTTGTAAAGTAACACAGAGATAGTGGTTGGGCTCAGTAGGAGTGATGTGAGAGAGACTCAGTGTGCAAGACAGACAGACACATAGCACAGTCCAAAGTCACACAGATATTAGAGGCCGATGTTGGTATAGCTGACCTCAGAACTAGGGTAGGAAGTTTTGACCTGGCCAAGAAAAATTCCCTGTAGGTCCTGTCACAGCCACAGTCAGCAGGTTATGCTGAAGGTCCTGTCACAGTCACAGTCAACAGATTATGCTGAAGGTCCTGTCACAGTCAGCAGTTTATGCTGTAGGTCCTGTCACAGTCACAGTCAGCAGGTTATGCTGAAGGTCCTGTCACAGTCAGCAGGTTATGATGAAGGTCCTGTCACAGTCAGCAGGTTATGCTGAAGGTCCTGTCACAGTCACAGTCAGCAGGTTATGCTGTAGGTCCTGTCACAGTCACAGTCAGCAGGTTATGCTGTAGGTCCTGTCACAGTCACAGTCAGCAGGTTATGTTGAAAATCCTGTCACAGTCAGCAGGTTATGCTGTAGGTCCTGTCACAGTCAGCAAGTTATGCTGTAGGTCCTGTCACAGTCAGCAGATTATGCTGTAGGTCCTGTCACAGTCACAGTCAGCAGATTATGGTGAAGGTCCTGTCACAGTCACAGTCAGCAGATTATGGTGAAGGTCCTGTCACAGTCACAGTCAGCAGATTATGGTGAAGGTCCTGTCACAGTCACAGTCAGCAGGTTATGCTGTAGGTCCTGTCACAGACACAGTCAGCAGGTTATGCTGTAGGTCCTGTCACAGTCACAGTCAGCAGGTTATGCTGTAGGTCCTGTCACAGACACAGTCAGCAGGTTATGCTGAAGGTCCTGTCACAGTCACGGTCAGCAGGTTATGCTGTAGGTCCTGTCACAGTCAGAAGGTTATGCTGTAGGTCCTGTCACAGTCACAGTCACAGTCAGCAGGTTATGCTGAAGGTCCTGTCACAGTCACAGTCAGCAGGTTATGCTGTGGGTCCTGTCACAGTCACAGTCAGCAGGTTATGCTGTAGGTCCTGTCACAGTCACAGTCGGCAGGTTATGCTGTGGGTCCTGTCACAGTCACAGTCAGCAGGTTATGCTGTAGGTCCTGTCACAGTCAGCAGGTTATGCTGTAGGTCCTGTCACAGTCACAGTCAGCAGATTATGCTGAAGGTCCTGTCACAGTCACAGTCAACAGATTATGCTGTTGGTCCTGTCACAGTCACATTCATCAGGTTATGTTGTAGGTCCTGTCACAGTCACAGTCAACAGATTATGCTGAAGGTCCTGTCACAGTCACAGTCAGCAGGTTATGCTGTAGGTCCTGTCACAGTCACAGTCAGCAGGTTATGCTGTAGGTCCTGTCACAGTCACAGTTAGCAGGTTATGCTGTAGGTCCTGTCACAGTCACATTCAGGATGTTAAAGGCCGGGTGTTAAAGACCAGGTGTTAAAGGCCAGGTGTTAAAGGCCAGGTGTTAAAGGCCGGGGGTTCAAGGCCGGATGTTAAAGTCAGCATGTTAAAGGCCAGATGTTAAAGGCCGGGTGTTAAAGGCAGGAAGTGCGAAGGCAGGGTGTTAAAGGCAGGATGTTAAAGGTCGGGTGTTAAAGGCAGGATGTTAAAGGCAGGGTGTTAAAGGCTGGATGTTAAAGGCCGGGTGTTAAAGGCAGGATGTTAAAGACAGGATGTTAAAGGCCGGGTGTTAAAGGCCGGGTGTTAAAGGCCGGGTGTTAAAGGTCGGGTGTTAAAGGCAGGATGTTAAAGGCCGGGTGTTAAAGGTCGGGTGTTAAAGGCCAGGTGTTAAAGGCCGGGTGTTAAAGGCAGGATGTTAAAGGCAGGATGTTAAAGGCAGGATGTTAAAGGCCGGATGTTAAAGGCAGGATGTTAAAGGACGGGTGTTAAAGGTCGGGTGTTAAAGGCCAGGTGTTAAAGGCAGGATGTTAAAGGCAGGATGTTAAAGGCAGGATGTTAAAGGCCGGGTGTTAAAGGCCGGATGTTAAAGGCCGGGTGTTAAAGGCAGGATGTTAAAGGCAGGATGTTAAAGGCAGGATGTTAAAGGCAGGATGTTAAAGGCCGGGTGTTAAAGATCGGGTGTTAAAGGCCGGGTGTTAAAGGCAGGATGTTAAAGGCCGGGTGTTAAAGGCCGGATGTTAAAGGCCGGGTGTTAAAGGTCGGATGTTAAAGGCCGGGTGTTAAAGGCCAGGTGTTAAAGGTCGGGTGTTAAAGGCCGGGTGTTAAAGGCCGGGTGTTAAAGGCTGGATGTTAAAGGCAGGGTGTTAAAGGCCGGGTGTTAAAGGCCGGGTGTTAAAGGCCGGGTGTTAAAGGTACATACAGCTCTAAACTGCAAAGCCATGAATTTCAGCCAAAACCGGCCATTTAATCTAAGCAGTCATCAACGAAGAGCTGGAGCGGAGAAAGCCCTAGCTGCACCAGGGGTCTGTTCCAAACCAATTTACCCACAAACTGTCCAAAAAGAGCCTCTGAAGCACATTTTGCTACTTAACTACACAGAATGGAATATTCAACACATCAGGCCCTTTGGTACGGGGTAAGCTTTGAAATCGCCTGAACAGTCACTTAATATGATACAGCAAACCAAATGTAATAATATAGTTGTTTATTCCATTGAGAAGAGAGGAAATGCTTTTTAAGCACACTTTAATATGGGAGGTTAAAGAAACCCTTAAACCCTTGTTTTTCTGCATGATACCCTGGCCCCACTACAAAATCTGCTTTTTTAAAAGCTGAAAACAGTATTCTAGACTTCACTATGGCCGTACCCCATGGGGTGTTTTTAAAATGTTTATGAAAACGCCAAGCACTGCAGGGAAAGGATGCAGTCAGTTTATGTGCATTGAAGAATTTAGATGTATTTACGCAATGCAGACACGCATGTGGATAATGCATTTAAAAGCATAGAGTATGGCACAAAAAAAGTTAGAAAACATATTTCCATTGTGGTCCTCTTTAATAAATCAAATGGATAAATAAACGCTTGAGCTGCAAATAAGAGAGAGAACACAAGGATGAGACATTATTCTTCAGATATTGAAAGGGATTGACTGACAGCACCCCTTACTAACATATCTCATAAGTACAGTATGCAGAGAAGTACACCTATTGGTTTGGATGGGATAAATTAGTACTTGTCCCTGGATAAACCATTCCACAAATCACTGTTGGGATTAGAGGATCAAACTAAAACACCTCTATAAAACAGATAAAAAACATAAACCCCATTAAAACATAAACACTGCAGTGCCTACAGAAAGTATTCACACCTCTTTACTTTTCACATTTTGATGGATTTAATTGTCTTTTTTTTATACCAACAATCTACACAAAATACTCCGTAACGTCAGTGGAAGAAACAATGAAACAAATATATCTGTTACGGTTTTCTTGTGTCGAAGGAGAGGATGACCAAACTGCAGCGTGGTTAGTTCGATACATCTTTAATAAAAGATAAACACAAACAAATACAAAACACTAAACGTAACGTGACAAACCAAAACAGCTCTATCAGGTGCAAACAAACACAGAGACAGGAACAATCACCCACGAAACACTCAAAGAATATGGCTGCCCCACTAACCACAATCCCATTACCTACAATACCAGGGCGTGACAGAACCCCCCCAAGGTGCGGACTCCCTGCCGCACACCTAAACCCAGGGGAGGGTCCGGGTGGGCGTCTGTCCACGGTGGCAGCTCCGGCGCGGGACGTGGACCCCACTTCAACATAGTCTTAGTCCACCTACATCGCGTCCTAGGATTGGCGACCCTCGCCGCCGACCTTGGCCTAGTAACCCTAACCAAGGGCCCCACTGGACTGAGGGGAAGCTCGGGACTGAGGGGAAGCTCGGAACTGAGGGGAAGCTCGGGACTGAGGGGAAGCTCGGGACTGAGGGGAAGCTCGGGACTGAGGGGAAGCTCAGGCAGGTTGATGGCTCTGGCAGATCCTGGCTGGCTGGCTGGTTCCGGCAGATCCTGGCTGACTGGCGGCTCTGGCAGATCCTGGCAGACTGGCGGCTTTGTCAGATCCTGGCAGACTGGCGGATCCTGGCAGACTGGCGGATCCTGGCAGACTGGCGGATCCTGGCAGACTGGCGGCTCTGGCTGCTCCATGCTGACTGGCGGCTCTGGCTCCTCCATGCTGACTGGCGGCTCCATCCAGACTGGCAGCTCCATGCAGACTGGCGGCTCTGGCGGCTCCTTGCAGACTGGCGGATCCTGGCAGACTGGCGGCTCTGGCTGCTCCATGCAGACTGGCAGCTCCTTGCAGACTGGCAGCTCTGGCAGCTCCTTGCAGCTCTGGCAGCTCCTTGCAGACTGGCAGCTCCTTGCAGACTGGCAGCTCTGGCAGCTCCTTGCAGACTGGCGGCTCTGGCAGCTCCTTGCAGACTGGCGGCTCCTTGCAGACTGGTGGCTCCTTGCAGACTGGCGGCTCCTTGCAGACTGGCAGCTCTGGCAGCTTCTTGCAGACTGACGGCTCCTTGCAGACTGGCGGCTCCTTGCAGATTGGCGGCTCCTTGCAGACTGGCGGCTCCTTGCAGACTAGCGGATCTGGCAGCGCTGAACAGGCGGGAGACTCCGGCAGCACTGAACAGGCAGGAGACTCCGGCAGCGCTGTAGAGGAGGAAGGCTCTGGCAGCGCTGGACAGGCGAAGCGCACTGTAGACCTGGTGCGTGGTGCTGGCACTGGTGGTACTGGGCCGAGGACACGCACAGGAAGCCTGGTGCGGGGAGCTGCCACCGGAGGGCTGGTGCGTGGAGGTGGTACTGGATAGACCGGACCATGCAGGCGCACTGGAGCTCTTGAGCACCGAGCCTGCCCAACCTTACCTGGTTGAATGCTCCCGGTCGCCCTGCCAGTGCGGCGAGGTGGAATAGCCCGCACTGGGCTATGCAGGCGAACCGGGGACACCGTGCACAAGGCCGGTGCCATGTAAGCCGGTCCAAGGAGACGCACTGAAGACCAGATGCGTAGAGCCGGCCTCATGACACTTGGCTCGATGCTTACTCTAGCCCGGCCGATACGAGGAGCTGGTATGTACCGCACCGGGCTATGCACCCGCACTGGAGACACCGTGCGCTCCACAGCATAAAACGGTGCCTGCCCGGTCTCTCTAGCCCCCTGGTAAGCACAGGAAGTTGGCGCAGGTCTCCTACCTGGCGTCGCCATACTCCCTGTGTGCCCCCCTCCAATACATTTTTGGGGCTGACTCACGGGCTTCCATCCGCATCGCCGTGCTGCCTCCTCATACCAGCGCCTCTCCGCCTTCGCCGTCTCCAGCTCTTCTTTGGGGCGGCGATATTCTCCAGGCTGAGCCCAGGGTCCTTTACCATCCAAGATTTCCTCCCATACACAGAAATCTGGATTTCGCTGCTCCTGCTGGCGCTGCCTGTCACCACGCCACTTGGTCCTGTTGTGGTGGGTGATTCTGTTACGGTTTTCTTGTGTCGAAGGAGAGGAGGACCAAACTGCAGCGTGGTTAGTTCGATACATCTTTAATAAAAGATAAACACTAACAAATACAAACCACTAAACGTAACATGACAAACCGAAACAGCCCTATCTGGTGTAAACAAACACAGAGACAGGAACAATCACCCACGAAACACTCAAAGAATATGGCTGCCTAAATATGGTTCCCAATCAGAGACAACGATAAACACCTGCCTCTGATTGAGAACCACTCCAGGCAACCATAGACATTTCTAGACAACCCCACTAACCACAATCCCATTACCTACAAAAAACACACCACATAAATAACCCATGTCACACCCTGGCCTGACCAAAATAATAAAGAAAACACAAAATACTAAGACCAGGGCGTGACAATATCTTGATTAGATAAGTATTCAATCCCATGCGTCAACACAAGCTAGACTCACCTTTGGCAGCCATTACAGCTGGGAGTCTTCCTGGGTAAGTCTGGAAGAGCATTGCACACCTAGATTGTACAATATTTGCACATTATTATTGTTTTGAATTTTTCAAGCTCTTGGTTAACGTTGATCATTGTGTATCCATGCAATTTATTATGTGACTTGTTAAGCACATTTTTACTCCCCTAACTTATTTAGGCTTGCCATAACAAAGGGGTTGAATACATTTCAGCATTTCATTTTTAATACATGTGTAAAATTTTCTAAAACACATTTCCATTTTGACATATTGGGGTATTGTATGTGGGCTAGTGAAAAATAAACTAACAATTTAATCCATTATTAATATTCAGGCTGGAACATAAATAAATGTGGAAAACGTAAAGGGACGTGAGTACTTTCTGAAGGCACTGTATGCGTTTCAAAGGAAAATGCTGATTCGAAAGCCTCAGATTGGTATTGGTTTTGTCATCTCCCTTAGAAATGAGAGATTTCATATTTTTAAATGTATCAATGTCATGCCTGCGCTGTGGCAGAATCATTCTCCACATGAAAAGTGAAGGTGGATAGGAAGCAGAATCCATTAGTCTGACTGTGTCTGACTGCTTCCATTGTTTACCCTTCTCGCTGCAGATATCCCACCTGAAGCATGTTTAAGGCAGAGAAAGGCTGGAATAAAAAGATGAGCAGTGATCTGCGTCCCAAATTGCACCCTATTGCCTATGTAGTGCACTTCTTTTTACCAGAGCCCTATGCGACTCCCTACGGGCCCTGGGCCTGGTTTCCCAAAAGCATCTTAACACTAAGTTCACTGTTAGAACTTTCGCAGGAGCATCGTTAAATCTCCGAGCTGTTTCCCAAAACCATTGTTACTAAAGTTGCACTTGAAAATGACTATTTACCGACTGCCTCAGACCACTCGTAGAACGTCTAAGTGTGTCGTTAGATGCTTTTTTGCTCTTTATACACAGAAGATCTCCGCTAAACACAGAATCAAGATGTTTATCTGTCTCTTTGTGATGGCCGATAAACTTCAGAACAAAATTGAGTACAAATACAAAGTTGCCATGGTCTTTGCATTTGTTACAAACCGAGGATAAATAGATGCTTCAAATGACAATTGATGACCACATGAAAAGATATAGGGCTACAGCGTAGGCTACTTGCCTATATATTCCAGTCATGAAAAGATATGGGGCTACAG
>NC_068457.1:22945972-22968472 GCF_023373465.1 Oncorhynchus keta
ACTGTTACTGTCTTATGTATGAAGTCCTACACTGTTACTGTCTTATGTATGAAGTCCTACACTGTTACTGTCTTATGTATGTAGTCCTACACTGTTACTGTCTTATGTATGTAGTCCTACACTGTTACTGTCTTATGTATGTAGTCCTACACTGTTACTGTCTTATGAATGAAGTCCTACACTGTTACTGTCTTATGTATGTAGTCCTACACTGTTACTGTCTTATGAATGAAGTCCTACACTGTTACTGTCTTGTGTATGTAGTCCTACACTGTTACTGTCTTATGAATGAAGTCCTACACTGTTACTCTCTTGTGTATGTAGTCCTACACTGTTACTGTCTTATGTATGTAGTCCTACACTGTTACTGTCTTATGTATGAAGTCCTACACTGTTACTGTCTTATGTATGAAGTCCTAAAATGTTACTGTCTTATGTATGTAGTCCTACACTGTTACTGTCTTATGTATGTAGTCCTACACTGTTACTGTCTTATGTATGTAGTCCTACACTGTTACTGTCTTATGAATGAAGTCCTACACTGTTACTGTCTTATGAATGTAGTCCTACACTGTTACTGTCTTATGAATGAAGTCCTACACTGTTACTGTCTTGTGTATGTAGTCCTACACTGTTACTGTCTTCTGAATTAAGTCCTACACTGTTACTGTCTTATGTATGAAGTCCTACACTGTTACTGTCTTAGGTATGTAGTCCTACACTGTTACTGTCTTATGTATGTAGTCCTACACTGTTACTGTCTTATGTATGTTGTCCTACACTGTTACTGTCTTATGTATGAAGTCCTACACTGTTACTGTCTTATGTATGTAGTCCTACACTGTTACTGTCTTAGGTATGTAGTCCTACACTGTTACTGTCTTATGTATGTAGTCCTACACTGTTACTGTCTTATGTATGTTGTCCTACACTGTTACTGTCTAATGTATGAAGTCCTACACTGTAAATGTCTTATGTATGTAGTCCTACACTGTTACTGTCTTATGTATGAAGTCCTACACTGTAACTGTCTTATGTATGTAGTCCTACACTGTTACTGTCTTATGTATGAAGTCCTACACTGTTACTGTCTTATGTATGTAGTCCTACACTGTTACTGTCTTATGTATGAAGTCCTACACTGTAACTGTCTTATGTATGAAGTCCTACACTGTAACTGTCCTATGAATGAACTCCTATCCTGTCACCTATCCTGTTACCTATCCTGTTACCTATCCTGTCACCTATCCTGTTACCTATCCTGTTACCTATCCTGTTACTGTCCTGTCACCTATCCTGTTACCTATCCTGTTACCTTATGTATGTTACCTATCCTGTTACCTATCCTGTTACTGTCTTATCCTGAACCTATCCTGTTACTGTCTTATCCTGTCACCTGAAGTCACCTATCCTGTCACCTACTGTTACTATCCTGTCACTATCCTGTTACCTATCCTGTTACCTATCCTGTTACACTGTTACTCCTGTCTATCCTGTTACCTATCCTGTCACCTCCTGTCACATCCTGTTACTGTCTATGAATGAAGTCCTGTCACATCCTGTTACCTATCCTGTACCTAATGTCACCTATCCTGTCACCTATCCTGTCAGTCACCTATCCTGTCACCTATCCTGTCCTGTTACCTATCCTGTCACCTATGTCACCTATCCTACACCTGTTACCTATCCTGTCACCTATCCTGTTACCTATCCTGTTACCTATCCTGTTACCTATCCTGTTACCCATCATGTTACCTATCCTGTCACCTATCCTGTCCTATCCTGTTACCTATCCTGTCACCTTTCCTGTCACCTATCCTGTTACCTGTCCTTTACATATCATGTTACCTATCCTGTCACCTATCCTCCCTATCCTGTCACCTACCTGTTACTGTCTTATGTATGTACCTATCCTGTCCTACACTGTTACCTATCCTGTTACCTATCCTGTCACCTATCCTGTTACCTATCCTGTTACCTATCCTGTCCTATCATGTTACCTACTGTTACCTGTCTATCATATTACCTATGTATGTTAACATTATCCTGTTACCTATCCTGTTACTGTTAACTATCCTGTCACCTATCACTGTTACTATCCTGTTACCTATCATATTACCTATCCTGTTACCTATCCTGTAGTCCTGTTACCTGTCTATCCCATTACCTATCCTGTCACCTATCCTTTACTGTTATTATCCTGTTAGTCCTATCCTGTTACTGTCCTGTTACCTCCTGTCACCTATCCTGTTACCTATCCTGTTACCTATCCTGTTACCTATCATGTTACCTATCCTGTTACCTATCCTGTTACTCCTGTTACCTATCATGTTACCTATCCTGTTAGTCCTACACTGTTACCTGTCCTGTCACCTATCCTGTCACCTATCATGTTACTTTACCTGACCTATCCTGTTACCTATCCTTTACCTCCCTACACTGTTACCTATCTGTTACCTTCCTGTCACCTATCCTGTCACCTATCCTGTCCCTATCATGTTACCTATCATGTTACCTACCTGTTACATGGTACCTATCCTTACCTATGTTACCTATCCCGTACCTATCCTGTTACCTATCCTGTTACTGTCATGTTACCTATCATGTTACCTATCATGTTACCTCCTGTCTACCTATCATGTTACCTATCCTGTCACCTATCCTGTCACCTATCCTGTCACCTATCCTGTCACCTATCCTGTTACCTAGTTACCTATCCTGTTACCTGTTACTATCCTGTTACCTATCCCGTCACCTATCATGTTACCTATCATGTTACCTATCCTGTCACCTATCCTGTTACCTATCCTGTCACCTATCATGTTACCTATCATGTTACCTATCCTGTCACCTATCCTGTCTTCCTGTCACCTATCATGTTACCTATCATGTTACCTATCATGTTACCTATCCTGTTACCTATCCTTTTACCTATCATGGTACCTATCCTGTCACCTATCCCGTTACCTTTCCTGTTACCTATCCTGTCACCTTTCCTGTCACCTATCCTGTCACCTATCCTGTTACCTATCCTGTTACCTATCCTGTTACCTATCCTGTCACCTTTCCTGTCACCTATCCTGTTACCTATCCTGTTACCTATCCTGTCACCTATCCTGTCACCTATCCGGTCACCTTTCCTGTCACCTATCCGGTCACCTATCCTGTCACCTATCTTATTAGCTATCATGTCACCTATCCTGTTACCTATCATGTTACCTATCCTGTTACCTATCATGTTACCTATCATTTTACCTATCCTGTCACCTATCTTGTTACCTTTCCTGTTACCTATCCTTTTACCTATCCTGTCACCTATCCTGTTACCTATCATGTTACCTATCCTGTCACAGATCCTGTTACCTATCCTATTACCTATCATGTTACCTATCCTGTTACCTATCCTGTTACCTATCATGTTACCTATCCTGTTACCTATCCTGTTACCTATCATGTTACCTATCCTGTCACCTATCCTGTTACCTATCATGTTACCTATCCTGTCACAGATCCTGTTACCTATCCTGTTACCTATCCTGTTACCTATCCTGTCCCTATCCTGTTACCTATCTGTACCTATCATGTTACCTATCCTGTTACCTATCCTACCTATCCTGTTATCCTGTTACCTATCATGTTACCTATCATGTTACCTATCCTGTCCCTATCCTGTTACCTATCTGTTACCTATCCTGTCACCTATCCTGTTACCTATCATGTTACCTGTTACCTATCCTGTTACCTATCCTACCTATCCTGTTACCTATCCTGTTACCTATCATGTTACCTATCCTGTCACCTATCTTATTAGCTATCCTGTCCCTATCCTGTTACTGTTACCTATCCTGTCCTATCATGTTACCTATCCCTGTCACCTATCTTGTTACCTTTCCTGTCCTATCCTTTACCTATCCTGTTACCTATCCTGTTACCTATCATGTTACCTATCCTGTCACAGATCCTGTTACCTATCCTGTTACCTATCATGTTACCTATCCTGTTACCTATCCTGTTACCTATCATCCTATCCTGTTACCTATCCTGTTATCCTGTCCTATCCTGTTACCTATCATGTCACCTATCCTGTCACCTATCCTGTCCTATCCTGTTACCTATCCTGTTACCTATCCTGTCACCTATCATGTTACCTATCTGTTACCTATCCTGTTACCTATCATGTTACCTATCCTGTTACCTATCCTATCCTGTTACCTATCCTGTTACCTATCCTGTTACCTATCCTGTTACCTATCCTGTTACCTATCATGTTACCTATCCTGTCACCTATCCTGTTACCTATCCTGTTACCTATCATGTTACCTATCCTGTTACCTATCCTGTTACCTATCATGTTACCTATCCTGTCACCTATCCTGTTACCTATCATGTTACCTATCATGTTACCTATCATGTTACCTATCATGTTACCTATCCTGTCACCTATCCTGTTACCTATCATGTCCTATCATGTTACCTATCCTGTCACCTATCATGTCCCTATCCTGTTACCTATCATGTACCTATCCTATCCCGTATATCCTGTTACCTATCCCAGTCATGTTACCTATCCTGTTACCTATCTGTTACCTATCATGTCACCTATCCTGTTATGTCCTATCATGTTACCTATCATGTTACCTATCCTATTACCTATCCTGTTACCTATCCTGTCACCTATCATGTCACCTATCCTGTCACCTATCATGGTACCTATCCCGTCCCTATCATGTTACCTATCCTATCATGGTACCTATCCCGTATCCTGTTACCTATCCTGTCACCTATCATGTCACCTTTCCTGTCACCTATCCTCCTATCCCGTCACTGTCACCTATCCTGTTACCTATCCCGTCACCTATCATGTTACCTATCACCTATCATGTTACCTCCTGTTACCTATCCTGTTACTGTTATCCTGTCCTATCATGTTACCTATCATGGTACCTATCCTATCCTATCCCGTCACCTATCCTGTTACCTATCCTGTCACCTATCATGTCACCTTTCCTGTCACCTATCCTGTTACCTATCCTGTCACCTATCCTGTTACCTATCACTGTACCTATCCCTACCTATCCTGTCACCTATCCTGTTACCTATCCCGTCACCTATCATGTCACCTTTCCTGTCACCTATCATGGTACCTATCCCGTCACCTATCCTGTTACCTATCCTGTCACCTATCATGTCACCTTTCCTGTCACCTATCCTGTCACCTATCCTGTTACCTATCCTGTCACCTATCATGTCACCTTTCCTGTCACCTATCCTGTCACCTATCCTGTTACCTATCCTGTCACCTACCTATCATGTACCTATCCTGTTACCTATCCTGTCACCTATCCTGTTACCTATCCTGTTCACCTATCCTGTCACCTATCACCTATCCTGTCACCTATCCTGTCCTGTTACCTATCCTGTTACCTATCATGTCACCTATCCTGTCACCCTATCCTGTTACCTATCCTCACCTCACCTATCCTGTCACCTATCCTGTCACCTATCCTGTCACCTATCCTGTTACCTATCCTGTTACCTATCCTGTCACCTATCCTGTCACCTATCCTGTCCTGTCACCTATCCCTACCTATCCTGTTACCTATCCTGTTACCTATCCTGTCACCTATCCCGTCACCTATCATGGTGTTACTATCCTGTTACCTATCCTGTTACCTATCCTGTCACCTATCCCGTCACCTATCATGGTACCTATCCCGTCACTCATCCTGTTACCTATCCTGTTACCTATCCTGTCACCTATCCTGTCACCTATCCTGTCACCTATCCTGTCACCTATCCTGTCACCTATCATGTCACCTATCCTGTTACCTATCCTGTTACCTATCCTGTTACCTATCCTGTCACCTATCCCGCCCTATCCTGTTACCTATCCTGTTACCTATCCTGTTACCTATCCTGTTACCTATCCTGTTACCTCCTCCTGTCACCTATCCTGTTACCACCTATCCTGTTACCTATCCTGTTACCTATCCTGTCACCTATCATGTCACCTATCCTGTCACCTATCATGTTACCTATCCTGTTACCTATCCTGTCACCTATCCTGTTACCTATCCTGTCACCTGTTACCTATCCTGTTACCTATCCTGTCACCTATCCACCTATCACCTATCCTGTTACCTATCCTCACCTATCCCGTCACCTATCATGTTACCTATCCTGTTACCTATCCTGTTACCTATCCTGTCACCTATCATGTCACCTATCCTGTTATCCTGTCACCTATCCTGTTACCTATCCTGTTACCTATCCCGTATCATGTACCTATCCCGTTACCTATCCTGTTACCTATCCTGTTACCTATCCTGTCACCTATCCTGTCACCTATCATGTCACCTATCCTGTTACCTATCCTGTTACCTATCCTGTCACCTATCCCGTCACCTATCATGGTACCTATCCCGTCACCTATCCTGTCACCTATCCTGTTACCTATCCCTATCCTGTCACCTATCATGGTACCTATCCCGTCCTGTCACCTATCCTGTTACCTATCCCGTACCTATCCTGTCACATGGTACTATCCTGTTACCTATCCTGGTACCTATCCTGTCACCTATCCTGTTACCTATCCTGTCACCTATCCTGTTACCTATCCTGTTACCTATCCTGTTACCTATCCTGTTACCTATCCTGTCACCTATCCTGTTACCTATCCTGTCACCTATCCTGTCACCTCCTGTCACCTCCTGTTACCTATCCTGTCACCTATCCTGTTACCTATCCTGTTACCTATCCTGTCACCTATCCTGTACCTATCCTGTTACCTATCCTGTTACCTATCCCTATCCCGTCACCTATCCTGTTACCTATCCTGTCACCTATCCTGTTACCTATCCTGTTACCTATCCTGTCACCTATCCTGTTACCTATCCTGTTACCTATCCTATCCTGTCACCTATCCTGTTACCTATCCCGTCACCTGTCACCTATCCTATCCTATCCTATCCTGTTACCTATCCTGTTACCTATCCTGTTACCTATCCTGTCACCTATCCTGTTACCTATCCTGTCACCTATCCTGTTACCTATCCTGTCACCTATCCTGTTACCTATCCTGTCACCTATCCTGTTACCTATCCTGTTACCTATCCTGTCACCTATCCTGTTACCTATCCTGTCACCTATCCTGTTACCTATCCTGTCACCTATCCTGTTACCTATCCTGTTACCTATCCTGTTACCTATCCTGTCACCTATCCTGTTACCTATCCTGTTACCTATCCTGTTACCTATCCTGTCACCTATCCTGTCACCTATCATGTTACCTATCCTGTCACCTATCCTGTTACCTATCCTGTTACCTATCCTGTCACCTATCCTGTTACCTATCATGTTACCTATCCTGTCACCTATCCTGTTACCTATCCTGTCACCTATCCTGTTACCTATCCTGTTACCTATCCTGTCACCTATCCTGTTACCTATCCTGTTACCTATCCTGTCACCTATCCTGTCACCTATCCTGTCACCATGGTCCTGTCACCTATCCTGTCACCTATCCTGTTACCTATCCTGTCACCTATCCTGTTACCTATCCTGTCACCTATCCTGTCACCTATCCTATCCTGTCACCTATCCTGGTACCTATCCTGTCACCTATCCTGTTACCTATCCTGTCACCTATCATGTCACCTATCCCGTCACCTATCCTATCCCGTCACCTATCCTGTTACCTATCCTATCCTGTTACCTATCCTGTTACCTATCCTGTTACCTATCCTGTCACCTATCCTGTTACCTATCCTGTCACCTATCCTGTTACCTATCCCTGTTACCTATCCTGTTACCTATCCTGTCACCTATCCTGTTACCTATCCCGTCACCTATCCTGTCACCTATCCCGTCACCTATCATGTTACCTATCCTGTCACCTATCCTGTTATCCCGTCACCTATCATGTCACCTTTCCTGTCACCTATCCTGTTACCTATCCTGTCACCTATCATGTCACCTATCCTGTCACCTATCCTGTTACCTATCCTGTTACCTATCCTGTCACCTATCCTGTCACCTATCCTGTACCTATCCCGTCACCTATCATGTCACCTTTCCTGTCACCTATCCTGTTACCTATCCTGTCACCTATCATGTCACCTTTCCTGTCACCTATCCTGGTACCTATCCCGTCACCTATCCTATCCTGTCACCTATCCTGTTACCTATCCCGTCCTATCATGTCACCTTTCCTGTCACCTATCCTGTTACCTATCCCGTCACCTATCATGTCACCTTTCCTGTCACCTATCCTGGTACCTATCCTACCCATGTCACCACCTATCCTGTTACCTATCCTGTCACCTTTCCTGTCACCTATCCGGTCACCTATCCTGTTACCTATCCTGTCACCTATCATGTCACCTATCCTGTCACCTATCCTGTCACCTATCCTGTTACCTATCCTGTCACACTATCCTGTCACCTATCCTGTCACCTATCCTGTCACCTATCCTGGTACCTACCTACCTATCATGTCACCTTTCCTGTCACTATCCTGTTACCTGTCACCTATCCTGTCACCTATCCTGTTACCTATCCTGTCACCTATCATGTCACCTTTCCTGTCACCTATCCTGTTACCTATCCTTTCACCTATCCTGTCACCTATCCTGTCACCTATCCTGTTACCTATCCTGTCACCTATCCTGTCACCTATCCTGTCACCTATCCTGTCACCTCCTGTCACCTACCTGTTACCTATCCCGTCATCCTGTCACCTATCCTGTTACCTATCCTGTTACCTATCCTGTTACCTATCCTCACCTATCATGTCACCTTTCCTGTCACCTATCCTGGTACCTATCATGTCACCTTTCCTGTTACCTATCCTGTCACCTATCCTGTCACCTTCCTGTCACCTTCCCGTCATCCTATCCTATCATGTCACCTTACCTATCCTGTCACCTACCTATCCTGTCACCTTCCTGGTACCTATCCCGTATCCTGTTTCCTATCCTGTTACCTATCCTTTTTCCTGTCACCTATCCTGTACCTATCCTGTCACCTATCATCACCTTTCCTGTCACCTATCCTGTTACCTATCCTGTCACCTATCATGTTACCTATCCTGTCACCTATCCTGTCACCTATCCTGTCACCTATCCTGGTACCTATCATGTCACCTTTCCTGTCACCTATCCTGTTACCTCCCGTTGTCACCTTTCCTGTCACCTATCCTGTTACCTATCCTGTGTCACCTTTCCTGTTACCTATCCTGTTACCTATCCCGTCACCTATCATGTCACCTTTCCTGTCACCTATCATGTCACCTTTCCTGTTACTATCCTGTCACCTATCCTGTCACCTATCCTGTCACCTATCCTGTCACCTATCATGTTACCTATCCTGTTACCTATCATGTCACCTATCCACCTTACCTATCCTGTTACCTATCCTGTCACCTATCCTGTTACCTATCATGTTACCTATCCTGTCACCTATCCTGTCACCTATCCTGTTACCTATCCTGTTACCTATCATGTTTTTCCTGTCACCTATCCTGTTACCTATCCTGTTACCTATCCTGTCACCTATCCTGTCACCTATCCGGTCACCTTTCCTGTCACCTATCCTCATATCCTGTCACCTATCCTATCATGTCACCTATCCTGTTACCTATCATGTTACCTATCCTGTTACCTATCATGTTACCTATCCTATCCTGTTACCTATCTTGTTACCTATCCTGTTACCTATCCTATCCTGTCACCTATCCTGTTACCTATCATTCCTGTTACCTATCCTGTTACCTATCCTGTTACCTATCCTGTCACCTATCCTGTTACCTTCATGTTACCTATCCTGTCACCTATCCTGTTACACCTATCCTTTACCTATCATGTTACCTATCCTGTCACCTATCCTGTCACCTATCCTGTCATCCTGTCACCTATCCTGTTACCTATCCTGTTACCTATCATTTGACCTATCCTGTTACCTATCCTGTTACCTATCCTTTACCTATCATGTTACCTATCCTGTCACCTATCCTGTTACCTTTCCTGTTACCTATCCTGTCACCTATCCTTCACCTATCCACCGATCCTGTTACCTATCCTATTACCTATCCTGTTACCTATCCTGTCACCTATCCTGTGACCTATCCTGTCACCTATCCTGTCACCTATCATTTGACCTATCCTGTCACCTATCCTGTCACCTATCATTTGACCTATCCTGTCACCTATCCTGTCACCTATCCTGTTACCTATCCTGTTACCTGTCATTTTACCTATCCTGTCACCTATCCTGTTACCTATCATTTGACCTATCCTGTCACATATCCTGTTACCTATCATTTGACCTATCCTGTCCTGTTACCTATCCTGTCACCTATCCTGTCACCTATCCTGTTACCTATCATTTGACCTATCCTGTCACCTATCCTGTTACCTATCCTATTACCTATCCTGTCACCTATCCTGTTACCTATCCTGTTAGCTATCCTGTTACCTATCTTGTTACCTATCCTGTTACCTATCATTTTACCTATCCTGTCACCTATCCGGTCACCTATCCTGTCACCTATCTTATTAGCTATCCTGTCACCTATCCTGTCACCTATCCTGTGGCCTCCCTACAGACCTACTCTACACACCTATCAGTTTATCAGTTATTACACCATATGTATACCGTTTACATTCCGCTGTGTGGCATTTGCTTAAGATAGTGAATGAGCCATTTTGTTTAACAGAGTGAAACGTTGAGGAGAAAGAACAGGAGAGGAATTAACCTTGTAAAGGTCATGGGGATTGATGAACTTCTCAGGTCAGGTAGCATCAAATTGAACATTGATCATTCCAGTGTATGGATCAATCTAATCAAGGCCCATCTACACCTCTCTCTTAATACAGTCATTTGTCTACGGTGCTGGGCCCCTCTGATGTCCGCTAGCACCCAACAACATCCAGCACCAAGTGGGCATCAGCTATTGTGCAGCGCTAATAAATTAGCCTTGCAGTCAGACACACTTGGCGCTTTAGTTCTGTAAATAGGTTTTATAGGGCTGAGACTAGCTCCCTAAATGACATAAACAACCCAACAGAAAACTAGCTTCTTTTCAAATTAATTTTGATTCCTTCCCACTGCGCAGAGGAGTCTAAAAAATAAATATTTTGAATTGCAGTTTGTGGCCCTGAGCCACCACTAGACACACTCTAATATGATTCTAATGGGTATTGTCGTCCCTAAGCTTTTCTATATGCTCTTTGAACATCTGGCGCCGAGCACAAAGACATACTTATAACACAAGATGATATATACAGGCTTTGAGGGTGTTTAAGGGTGGCATATTTGAATAATGTGTGGAGCAGCCAATCAGGGTATAGCTTTTGGACTCCCGTCGAAGCTCCAATTCCTCACTTCTGACTGAACCTGACCCCATGAGTTGCTCTTCCATGGTGGGAAGGGTTTGAGGCTCCGGGGCCGACTAAGATGACAAGGCCTTGGCCCTTCTCTCTGCCCCCCCCCCCCGCTTGGAATTAATCACTACACTTGCCCCTGGTCTGTGCCTTTGTTCTGAGAGCTAAACAAAAGGGAGCAAAGAGAATCTGGCACACCGAGGCAGCATTTCTCAAGACAAAGGAACTTCACAGGAAGTTGTCTCAAGGTCTAACACGGGATTTAATCAAAAAATAACCCGCATCATCATCTCGATTTTTTAAAAAACAACCTGAAAAGATTGTTGTAGTGTTGCTCTTCAGTCTGCTTGGTCCATTAGAGGAAGAGATAGAATCCTGCTGTCATGATGATGTCATGTCAACACAAACATGGCAAAGAGAAAAAGTCTACTTGTCATGAAAAAGAGACATCTTCCAAATGGCGTACAATATGACCATTAGTTAGTACAAGATGTATATCCTCCTCCTCCTTCCTCTTCCTCCTCCTCCTCTTCACCTTCTTCTTCTTCCTCCTCCTCTTCACCTTCATCTTCTTCTTCTTCCTCCTCCTCTATCAACACTGATCAAAGCAGAGATGTAGTATTTTCTGCATCTCAAACATCCCCACCTCCCCTCTTTCCTGTACTTGTGCACGTGACATTAAAACTTGACACATGATTCTTCCTCCCTTCACATTAAGTTATGACTATCAGACTAAATTTGCCAACTGACCTTTTGGACCCTCCACCAAAACGACTCCTGCATCTTCAGTGCACTAAATCAGGAATAGTGCTCCATTTGGGAAGCAGCCTGTCTGTCTTGACCTTCCTCAGCTTCTCAAACTTTCTCTGGCATAAACACAGATACCGTGCTCTCTCCAATCTCTCTGCTATCAAAAGATATGCGGATGCAATCTCTCTGTTCCGCACGATGCCGTGCCAGGAGCCCTGAAGGGGGGTGGGACTGTCCTTACTCCCCCGGCGGCCATGTTTGATGTCGTCCCCCAATTTGCGTCATCCCGAAAATCTGTGGGCGCCGATCTAGTCCGGGTCTGATAGGTGGGCTTGGGGAGATGTTAGAGACAGGCGAAATGGGAGATGGGGCGGCTGGGTGATGGTGAGGTGTAGAAAGGTAGCGCTAGCTGCCTGCCTACGCCGGGGAGGGGAGGGCCAGGGAGGGAGAAGGAACAGCTGGATACAGCATATGGAGCTGGCATGGTAGAGAGATGCTGGGTCGACTCGCCAGGACCCCAATCACTGTGATGGATGCTGGGCACGCCACGCTGTGGAGATCCACCATCCAAACTCCCACAGCATGGGGAGGGGGGAAAACCACCGGACAGACAATCCCACTGCTTAGCTCTGTTTACACTGCTAGCACACACACAAACACACACACACACACACACACACACACACACACACACACACACACACACACACACACACACACACACACACACACACACACACACACACACACACACACACACACACACACACACACACAATGGAAACACAGAATATCCCCTTCAGATGAGGTGTTCACTCACTTCAATAAATCTAGCAAATATTACTGGAGATGAAACACCATTTTACTTGCGCTGTCTCCCTCCCGGTCAGAATAACCAGCCTCCTGAGTGCATACTAGCACGTCTAATAAAGTGGCAGACTGAAACACACAGACACTGCTGCCTCATCTTGGTGTTCAAACAAACTGGAACAAATCAACAGGGCAAGACTCCCCTCCCCAAGCCTGTACCACAGACGTGATGCCTTGCCCCAGGCTATCTTTGTCTCTCCAGCCCCAAAGACTCCATGTCTCATTGGTTGTAGGTCAAAATAGGCCATTATGTTGATATTTATATATAGGCATTTATACATACAGTACATGATACATATCAAAGCATACATGTACTGTATACACACTTAGGCTGAAATATGCTATGCATACTGTACATAAATGACACAAAACATTACATGCATAAGTAAGAATGCAGTGTATTCATATATACAGTACTGCATATACCATACACTACACACATACATAATGAACACATACAGTAGAATTGTGATTTGATTTCATTGCACTGACATGGCATGCAGTGTAGACATGACTCGCTCTTCTGTGCTGTGAGGGTCAGTGTACATAGCTGTCACAGTAAAAGACAACGCATGTCACCTCCAGACAGTGACACATACCGTGATGCTCCTCCTACTGTCATCCCCGCCAACATGTCCTCCGCAGCCTAACCAGCTGTGTCTAGTCCCTAGATCTGTTTGTGCTGTCTTACTGACTCCTATGGAAAAGAAAGTGGTGAGGCCTCCCGAGGGGCACAGCGTTCTAAGGCACCGCATTGCAGTGCTTGAGGCGTCACTACAGCCCAGGGTTCGATCCCAGGCTGTGTCACAGCAGGCCGTGAGTGAGGAACCCATGAGGCGGCTGTCACGGTTTTCATGTGGTGAAGGAGAGTCGGACCAAACTGCAGCGTGTATATTGTGATCCATGTTTAATCACACAACGTAACACAAATCCAAAACACAAACTCTACAAAACAATAAACGTAGTGAAAACCGAAACAGCCTTAACTGGTGCAAACTAACACAGACTAAGGACATCAAGACACTCAGGACAATCACCCACGACAAACTCAAAGAATATGACTGCCTAAATATGGTTCCCAATCAGAGACAACGATAAGCACCTGCCTCTGATTGAGAACCACTCCAGACAGCCATAGACTTTGCTAGATAACCCCACTAGCTACAATCCCAAATACATACACACCAAAACCCCAAGACAAAACACACCACAATACAAAAACTCCATGCCACACCCTGGCCTGACCCAATACATGAAGAAAAACACAAAATACTTAGACCAGGGCATGACAGAACCCCCCCCCCCCCTAAGGTGCGGACTCCCGAACGCACCTCAAAACAATAGGGAGGGTCCGGGTGGGCGTCTGTCCATGGTGGCGGCTCCGGCGCGGGACGTGGAACCCACTCAGTCAATGTCTTAGTCCCCTCTCCTCGCGTCACTGGATAGACCACCCTAGCCGCCGACCATGGCCTAGTAGTCCTCACCCAGAACCCCACTGGACTGAGGAGCAGATCGGGACTGAAGGACAGCTCGGGACTGAGGCAGCTCGGGACTGAGGGGAAGCTCGGGAGTGAGAGAAAGCTCGGGAGTGAGAGAAAGCTCGGGAGTGAGAGAAAACTCTGGAGTGAGAGAAAACTCGGGAGTGAGAGAAAACTCAGGAGTGAGAGGAAGCTCAGGAGTGAGAGGAAGCTCAGGCAGGTTGATTGATCTACCAGATCCTGGCTTGCTGGTGGTTCCGGCAGATCCTGGCTGACTGGCGGATCCTGGCTGACTAGCAGATCTGGCAGATCCTGGCTGACTGGCGGATCCTGGCTGACTGGCGGATCCTGGCTGACTGGCGGATCCTGGCTGACTGGCGGATCCTGGCCGACTGGCAGATCCTGGCCGATGGGCACTTCTGGCGGATCCTGGCTGACTAGCAGATCTGGCAGATCCTGGCTGACTGGCGGATCCTGGCTGACTGGCGGATCCTGGCTGACTGGCGGATCCTGGCTGACTGGCAGACCCTGGCCGACTGGCAGATCCTGGCCGACTGGCAGATCCTGGACGACGGGCACTTCTGGCGGATCCTGGCTGACTGGCACTTTTGGCGGATCCTGGCAGACTGGTGGATCCTGGCTGACTGGTGGATCTAACTGATCCTGACAGACTGGCGACGCTAGGCAGACTGGCGGCACTGGGCAGACTGGCGGCGCTGGGCAGACTTGCGGCGCTGGGCAGACTGGCGGCGCTGGGCAGAGGGGCTCTGGCGCCTCTGGGCTGAGGGGCTCTAGTGCCTCTGGGCTGAGGGGCTCTGGCGCCGGACAGGCGGGAGACTCCGGCAGCGGCGCCGGACAGGCGGGAGACTCCGGCAGCGGCGCCGGACAGGCGGGAGACTCCGGCAGCGGCGCCGGACAGGCGGGAGACTCCGGCAGCGGCGCCGGACAGGCGGGAGACTCCGGCAGCGGCGCCGGACAGGCGGGAGACTCCGGCAGCGGCGCCGGACAGGCGGGAGACTCCGACAGCGCAGGAGAGGCGAGGCGCACTGTAGGCCTGATGCGTGGTGCTGGCACTGGTGGTACTGGGCCGAGGACACGCACAGGAAGCCTGGTGCAGGGAGCTGCTACCGGAGGGCTGGGGTGTGGAGGTGGTAATGGATAGACCGGACCGTGCAGGCGCACTGGAGCTCTTGAGCACCGAGCCTGCCCAACCTTACCTGGTTGAATACTCTCGGTCGCCCTGCCAGTGCGGCGAGGTGGAATAGCCCGTACTGGGCTATGTAGGCGAACCGGAGACACCGAGCGCAAGGCTTCATGGCATTTGGCTCGACGCTCAATCTAGCCCGGCCGATACGCGGAGCTGGAATATACCGCACTGCTCCATCGAATCCCAGGCGGGCTCCGGCACTCTCCCTGGGTCGACCGCCCACCTGTCTATCTCCTCCCAAGTCCTCTTTGGGCTGCTCCTGTTTCCTCTTCTCCTGTTGCACCTTTGGGCGGCTACACTCCCCTGGTTTAGCCCAGGGTCCTCTCCCATCAAGGATTTCCTCCCATGTCCAGAAATCCTTAATACGCAGCTCCTCTTTGGGCTGCTCCTGCCTGTTGACACGCTGCTTGGTGTCCGTTTACGGTGGGTGATTCTGTCACGGTTTTCATATGGTGAAGGAGAGTCGGACCAAACTGCAGCGTGTATATTGCGAACCATGTTTAATCACACAACGTAACACGAATCCAAAACACAAACTCTACAAAACAATAAACGTAGTGAAAACCGAAACAGCCTTAACTGGTGCAAACTAACACAGACTAAGGACATCAAGACACTCAGGACAATCACCCACGACAAACTCAAAGAATATGGCTGCCTAAATATGGTTCCCAATCAGAGACAACGATAAGCACCTGCCTCTGATTGAGAACCACTCCAGACAGCCATAGACTTTGCTAGATAACCCCACTAGCTACAATCCCAAATACATACACACCAAAACCCCAAGACAAAACACACCACAATACAAAAACTCCATGCCACACCCTGGCCTGACCCAATACATGAAGAAAAACACAAAATACTTAGACCAGGGCGTGACAGCGGCGCACAATTGGCCCAGTGTCGTCACGGTTAGGGGAGGGTTTAATCAGCAGGGATTTCCTTGTCCCATTGCGCTCTAGCGACTCATTGTGGCGGGCCGGGTGCCTGCAAGCAGACTTCGGTCACCAGCTGGACAGTGTTTCCTCCGGACACATTGTTGCGGCTTGCTTCCGGGTTAAGCGATCAGTGTGTCAAGAAGAAGTGCAGCTTGGCAGGGCCGTGCTTTGGAGGACGATGGCTCTCGACCTTCGCTTCTCCCGAGTCCGTAGGGGAGTTGCAGCGATGGGACAAGACTGTAACTACCAATTGGATATCACGAAATGGGGGAGAAAAAGGGGGTAAACAAAACAAAACAAAGGAAAAAAGAAAGTGGTTGAGACGTGACACACTTCTCCATTAAATACTCAATTAATTCATTTAAAAACTGTAACGTTTCGGTCGTGGTGGACCTTCATCAGACCGAGGATTCCAACTTTTATGCTCATTGTCTTTGGCAAGACCGTATGAACAGATCTGGGACCAGGCTAGCCTGGCCCAATAGAATTCCCAGCTGTCCTACGACTAGTATGGAGGCAGAACACACGCTATTCAGTGGTGATTTTAGAATGTAAATCTTGGGGATGGGGATGCATGCCAGCAAAGCCACTACAAAACACAACACAACACTCAACAATACATTAATTGCACTATAACGTTGACAAACGGTACCCACAAACTGTTAGGGCCTACATAAAGCTGTCCCAACAGCAGAGTACCAACACTATTCCCAACACCTTACCATTGCTACACCTGGCTATTTTAAAAATACATAGCTGATATGGCTGACTTGCAAACCTCTACAGGATTGGTGTCCCCCCCCACGGAACGGTTGAGCTAACGTAGGCTAATGTGATTAGCATGAGGTTGTCAGTAACAAAAACATTTCCCAGGACATAGACATATCTGATATGGGCAGAAAAGTTAACTGCACTGTCCAATTTACAGTAGCTATTACAGTGAAAGAATACCATGCTATTGTTTGAGGAGAGTGCAGTTATGAAGTATAAAATGTATTAATAAACCAAGTAGGCACATTTAGGCAGTCTTGAGTCAACATTTTGAATAGAAATATAATGGTTCATTGAATCAGTCTAAAACTTTGCACATACACTGCTGCCATCTAGTGGCCAAAATCAACATCGCACCTGGGCTGGAATAGTACATTATGGCCTTTCTCTTATATTTCAAAGATGAGTTATTGGGTCCGATCCTTAAGAGGTTTAAAACAAATGTGGTTTCTAATGACAATTGAGATGTACAAACTATGGGATAAGGGGCAATTAGTGATTTCGATTAAGACATTAATGAGCGAGCCAGGACGGACGTAGCAGAACAGGGCTCCGGGCAGCCGAGCGGAAATGGAGGAAAACTCGCCTCCCTGCGGACCTGGCATCCTTTCACTCCCTCCTCTCTACATTTTCCTCCTCTGTCTCTGCTGCTAAAGCCACTTTCTACCATTCTAAATTCCAAGCATCTGCCTCTAACCCTAGGAAGCTCTTTGCCACCTTCTCCTCCCTCCTGAATCCTCCCCCTCCTCCCTCTCTGCAGATGACTTCGTCAACCATTTTGAAAAGAAGGTCGACGACATCCGATCCTCGTTTGCTAAGTCAAACGACACCGCTGGTTCTGCTCACACTGCCCTACCCTATGCTCTGACCTCTTTCTCCCTCTCTCTCCAGATGAAATCTCGCGTCTTGTGACGGCCGGCCGCCCAACAACCTGCCCGCTTGACCCTATCCCCTCCTCTCTTCTCCAGACCATTTCCGGAGACCTTCTCCCTTACCTCACCTCGCTCATCAACTCATCCCTGACCGCTGGCTACGTCCCTTCCGTCTTCAAGAGAGCGAGAGTTGCACCCCTTCTGAAAAAACCTACACTCGATCCCTCCGATGTCAACAACTACAGACCAGTATCCCTTCTCTCTTTTCTCTCCAAAACTCTTGAGCGTGCCGTCCTTGGCCAGCTCTACCGCTATCTCTCTCAGAATGACCTTCTTGATCCAAATCAGTCAGGTTTCAAGACTAGTCATTCAACTGAGACTGCTCTTCTCTGCATCACGGAGGCGCTCCGCACTGCTAAAGCTAACTCTCTCTCCTCTGCTCTCATCCTTCTAGACCTATCGGCTGCCAACGATACTGTGAACCATCAGATCCTCCTCTCCACCCTCTCCGAGTTGGGCATCTCCGGCGCGGCCCACGCTTGGATTGCGTCCTACCTGACAGGTCGCTCCTACCAGGTGGCGTGGCGAGAATCTGTCTCCTCACCACGCGCTCTCACCACTGGTGTCCCCAGGGCTCTGTTCTAGGCCCTCTCTTATTCTCGCTATACACCAAGTCACTTGGCTCTGTCATAACCTCACATGGTCTCTCCTATCATTGCTATGCAGACGACACACAATTAATCTTCTCCTTTCCCCTTCTGATGACCAGGTGGCGAATCGCATCTCTGCATGTCTGGCAGACATATCAGTGTGGATGACGGATCACCACCTCAAGCTGAACCTCAGCAAGACGGAGCTCCTCTTCCTCCCGGGAAGGACTGCCCGTTCCATGATCTCGCCATCACGGTTGACAACTCCATTGTGTCCTCCTCCCAGAGCGCTAAGAACCTTGGCGTGATCCTGGACAACACCCTGTCGTTCTCAACTAACATCAAGGCGGTGTCCCGTTCCTGTAGGTTCATGCTCTACAACATCCGCAGAGTACGACCCTGCCTCACACAGGAAGCGGCGCAGGTCCTAATCCAGGCACTTGTCATCTCCCGTCTTGATTACTGCAACTCGCTGTTGGCTGGGCTCCCTGCCTGTGCCATTAAACCCTACAACTCATCCAGAACGCCGCAGCCCGTCTGGTGTTCAACCTTCCCAAGTTCTCTCACGTCACCCCGCTCCTCCGCTCTCTCCACTGGCTTCCAGTTGAAGCTCGCATCCGCTACAAGACCATGGTGCTTGCCTACGGAGCTGTGAGGGGAACGGCACCTCAGTACCTCCAGGCTCTGATCAGGCCCTACACCCAAACAAGGGCACTGCGTTCATCCACCTCTGGCCTGCTCGCCTCCCTACCACTGAGGAAGTACAGTTCCCGCTCAGCCCAGTCAAAACTGTTCGCTGCTCTGGCCCCCCAATGGTGGAACAAACTCCCTCACGACGCCAGGACAGCGGAGTCAATCACCACCTTCCGGAGACACCTGAAACCCCACCTCTTTAAGGAATACCTAGGATAGGATAAGTAATCCTTCTCACCCCCCCCCCCCCTAAAAAGATTTAGATGCACTATTGTAAAGTGGCTGTTCCACTGGTTGTCATAAGGTGTATGCACCAATTTGTAAGTCGCTCTGGATAAGAGCGTCTGCTAAATGACTTAAATGTAAATGATGTAAATGTAGTCAATGTAACTATATGTTCAGCACTTTTGAAATGTAAAGCGACAGAATTCAGAACATGGGCTATTTTTACAGTATTTTCCTTATACCACCAAGTCAGAACAGCAGGCGAAATTAAGAGGGGAAAATATACCAAATTCTTAGGGTGAGGCACAGGGGCTACTAACAGCTTACTACACAATATACACTTACTATTACTTTCTTAGCTACAGTATACATATCTCCTTGGCATATCTGCCGATGTGCACGATACATTTTATCTATAATTTCTCTTCATTATATTTCTTCATATGACAAGGATTAAAAAGGATTTGCCAGTAGATTGCCGACTTGATGACTGCTAGCTAAGATTTTGATTCAGTCCAATCAAAGCTACTGTAAATATAACGTGATTTGACGTCTGTGGCCAATGATCTGTGGCCAATGACTTAGTGCCTTATTGGATGGGCACTTCTATTGTAACTCTATGGCAGCACCCAAGGGGCTTGAATTTTTGAGCTCTACCCTTACTTTTGGCGGTAAGGTAGTGTCCCCATGAGTGACAGAACACTGAGCCAATCACGGTGCAACTAGTGAACATTACTAGCTACTACGCTCCGTATTTTGGTGCACACGGTGCATTAAAGAGACAGGTTCATCCAGAGCTAAAATCAACCTGGATTAACATGTATTTCCCATCACAGTGGCCTTGAAACAATAATACTTAAGTAGACGTTTCCATTTTTCAGATAGAGGACAGGTGTTGGTGGTTAACCCCAGGAGAGAAGGGCGGTGGGTGGTTACAGGGAATAGCCCCACGAGAGGAGGGGGGTGTGTGGTTACAGGGAATAGCCCCAGGAGAGAAGGGGGGTGGGTGGTTACAGGGAATAGCCCCACGAGAGGAGGGGGGTGGGTGGTTACAGGGAATAGCCACAGGAGAGGAGGGGGGTAGATGGTTACATGGAATAGACCCAGGAGAGGAGGGGGGTAGATGGTTACATGGAATAGACCCAGGAGAGGAGGGGGGTAGATGGTTACATGGAATAGCCACAGGAGAGGAGGGGGGTAGATGGTTACATGGAATAGACCCAGGAGAGGAGGGGGGTAGATGGTTACATGGAATAGCCACAGGAGAGGAGGGGGGTAGATGGTTACATGGAATAGACCCAGGAGAGGAGGGGGTAGATGGTTACATGGAATAGACCCAGGAGAGGAGGGGGGTAGATGGTTACAGGGAATAGCCCCAGGAGAGGAGGGGTATGGATGATTTACAGGGAATAGCCCCAGGAGAGGAGGGGGGTGGATGGTTACAGGGAATAGCCCCAGGAGAGGAGGGGGGTGGATGGTTACAGGGAATAGCCCCAGGAGAGGAGGGGGTATAAAGTTACAGGGATTAACTCCTGGAGAGGAGGGGGATGTGTGGTTATAAGGAATAGCTTCAGGTGAGGAGGGGGGTGGATGTACACAAGGAATAGCTTCAGGTGAGGAGGGGGGTAGATAGTTACATGGAATAGACCCAGGAGAGGGGGGTGGATGGTTACAGGGAATAGACTCAGGAGAGGAGGGGGGTAGATGGTTACAGGGAATAGCCCCAGGGCAGTTTGTTGAATAACAGATGTGCATTGAGGGCTTTGCTACGGCCAGGTCCTTGGGTACGATGAGGAGCTTACAGCACAGTACCACGAGGCCAGAGTGGGCAACATCACAGAGACACTAAATCCCTTTGATCTGAGAGAGAGAGAGAGGAGAAGAGAGGAGAGGACGGCAGCGGAGGGAAGGGAAGGGAAGATTAGAGGAGAGGAGAGGAGAGGAGAGGAGAGGAGAGGAGAGGAGAGGAGAGGAGAGGAGAGGAAAGGAAAGGAGGGGAAAGGAGACGGGACAAGAAGAGATGAGGAATGGGGTGAGGTGGGGTAGCTCTGTTGGTACAGAACAGGGAACGAGGGACACAATAGAGGGGAGGGGGGAGCGAAGGAGGGATGGAGGAGAAAAGGAAAAGGATATTCCATGGTGGCTCAATCCAGTGAAAAATATAAATAAATAGAGAAAGCTGGTACCACGAAGCAAAGTGAAAGGGATGGGAGGGGAGGGTGTGATTGGTTAAAGAAAGGAACAAATGTGCACTGTGCCCCGAATGATGTTTTTTTTTGTGCCAAGCGTCGCGGTGCTATGCAGCTGCGGAGGAGGGAGGGAGAGTGGGTGGCAGGAACCCTTCAACCAAAATAAAGCCTTTGTGTCACTGCTGCCCTTGAACACTACTTAATCAACAGCTCACTACCAAGCAGTTAGCTACATCATTCAACCTGAACTAAATGAGATATAATGTTCAACAGAGGTGAAATCAGCCAAACATAGTCTTAATGCATGTTGATTAAAGCAATGATCAAGTTCAATTCCCTGAAAGTGAAAGCTTCAGTTTAAGAGAATCGTGACTTTCCTGCAGTCGGTCCAAAATCTGCATGTGGTTCTCATTCATTAGCTTGTTACTATTGCCAGAGTCTACAGAGCCATATTCATCCCTGTATGGGAGGGT
>NC_068457.1:23603472-23720198 GCF_023373465.1 Oncorhynchus keta
ACAGAACAATATATCCTTGTGAATAGCATCCCCGACATGTAGCTAACAAAAGTAAATGAACGGGCATCTCGGCCCTCACAACTCACATCCATTTGGAAAGCTGGGGAGTTTTTTAGTGGTTCAGTCAGTTTCCTATTGATTGTGAGCTATAGCATCAATTCTTAGATTTACAGTGTTATCAGAGAAAGGTATTGATGTGAGTTTCTGTGCCTCCCCACACCTTGTTTTCACCATATCGATTGTTGCGGTAATATACCTGAAATAGTGTGTGGTTTCATATCGTAGTGGGCCTAGCCATTCACCATGGGAATAGAGTGACCACATGTCCCGGATTGTGAGGGACAGTCCTCCATTTTGGACCTTTGTCCCGCAACCAAACAATCACGTCCCACATTTTATCAACACATTCAAACACCACCACCAATTTAGATGTTTTTTTATTTGTCCAGTATTTCAGTCAGACATTCCAACCTGTCTCTTGCAGTCACGTTGAGCTTACGAAAAAATAGACTTGCAAATCATAAGGATGTGGTAGCCTAAGCCATGGGGATGTTAATCCCTTCTCCATTCATTGATGAGATCTGATATTCTGCAGAGCGCAGGATGAGACATTGGCCTATCCTCAACAAATATTTCTGACTGTGACAAACTTAGTGTTGAAATATATTTTTTTATTTTCTTTCTGCAGTCGGTCAGGAGGGACTTTAAATACGCTGATGAGCTACACTCGATCACCATATTGGGATGCTCCATATCCATCATTGGGTTGAGTTTAACAATAACATTCCAGATCGCAACCAGGTAAGATCCTACAGGCTTCCAGAACCAATTCAAAATATACAATAACATTCCAGATGGTGACCAGGTAAGATCCTACAGGGATCCAGAACCAATTAAAAATATACAATAACATTCCAGATGGAGACCAGGTAAGATCCTACAGGGTTCCAGAACCAATTAAAAATATACAATAACATTCCAGATGGAGACCAGGTAAGATCCTACAGGGTTCCAGAACCAATTAAAAATATACAGTAACATTCCAGATGGTGACCAGGTAAGATCCTACAGGGTTCCAGAACCAATTAAAAATATACAATAACATTCCAGATGGAGACCAGGTAAGATCCTACAGGGTTCCAGAACCAATTCAGAATGATCAATAGTGTAAAGAAGCCCTTTGTCTGATCCAACAGGACTTGATAGGTGAAACCATTATAAAACTCACTATTATTGAACCAACACATCCATAGCTACACATCTAACTTCCCTAACATAGTGTTGTCTATCACCTGTCCCCAGGAAATCACGCAAAACCAACCCAACGGTCCTCTTAGTGAGCGTCTGCATGTGTCTCCTGATCTTCACCCTCCTCTTCATGTTGGGAGTGGACAACCCTCATAAACAGCTGGGCAAACCTAAAATACAGGAGGACAACATTCTCCCCCCGTCCGACACACACACAGAGCAGGACAGAGGGTCCTGTACTGCAGTGGCAGTCCTGCTGCAGTACTTCCTGTTGGGGACGTTCACCTGGAACACGCTGTACGCCACACATGTCTTCCTAATGATCAGAAACAGCCTGGCCACCAGCCCATCACACTTCACAGCCTATACCGTGGCCATCGGATGGGGTAGGACAGCATGGAGAAACATCAAGTATTTAGTAGTTTCGGCTGACATTAGACCTGGGCTCCTTGAACTAAAACTAATGCTAGGTGATATTTTCTGGCTCTAATAAGCCTGAAATAGAATTTAAAAGCTACTTGTATAGTGATGTAATGTCTTTAGAGGATGTATGTGTGGTATATATATACTATGTATATGGCTGCATGTAAATCTACCAGGAAATAACAACATCATTCTCTCCTTTAGGACTGCCTGCAGTTGTGGTGTCTCTCACCTTAGGAATTAGTTACAGAGTGGATGATCCACTGGGATACAGGCAGGAGGAATTGTGAGTCAATACTACTACTGTACTACTACTCTGTACTGTATTGTACTGTACTATACTGTACTTGAAAGAGAGCGACCCGGCTCAACGTATTTATTGGTTTGTAAACCACTGCATGGGCAGTGTGTGGGGTACATGGGGACAGTCTGATTGGCTGAAGCCACGAGCTAGAGGTGATGAATATCTCTCAAATTGTACTGTACTACCAATATCAATGTGGGGCAATTTCTGTATAAAATGTTATAACTAATACTGTAAAAGCTTTTCCCTATCAATGTTTGTATTGCATGCTTTTAAAGATGGTTAAGAACAATTACAAAAGTTGTAAAAAACAAGAAGAACGATCCATTGTGTTGGAAAGGTTTCTTGTTTACTTATGCCACCCACCATGTTTACTTTATACCACATTATTCAAATCGCTGGCATCCTGTTTTGTCTGTCACATTGTCCCACTCTCTAACTCATTCATTTGACCTGTCAGTTGCTGGCTTGCTGCCCTCGATCCAAAGGGGAACTTTGACTTCAAGCTGCCAATGTTTTGGGGGTTCCTGGTCCCTGTGGCATTCATGCTTATCTTCAACACAGTGGTGTTGGTATGTTTTACAGTTACAACAACCAAGACCAACCCACATTTAACCAGGTAACATTAATTGGGGCATTTTGGAGGCACAAAGTACAAACTTGTAGTCATTAAGATGTCTTGATTTAAATGCCTACTAACACGCGTGTTTATTTTTTATTGTATTTCAATGAAAAGCTGTTATAAATCAAATGTATTATTATTTTGTCATTATTAATTCAGTCATTAGTAATCAAATCATACAATTTAATGAGCACCGTGCACTAACCCACTCAGTCAATGGTAGCATACTGTTCTTATACCACAGCATTACAGCAGTCTATTACAGCAATCTAAGTATGTTGGTTATGTTTCCCAGTACAAGACACACATCGATGAAGAAGAAGTTCCTCAGTAGCTTCTCTCTGGCTGTGGTGCTCGGTCTCTCCTGGATCCTGGGCTATCTGTTGCTCATTCCACAGAACCAGACCATGTACACCATACTCAACATCTCCTTCTGTGTTCTCACCACCACTCAGGTAGTAAATGTATGCACTCACTACTGTAAGTCACTCTGGATAAGAGCGTCTGCTGAGTGAATCAAATGGAATCTATAAATACTAGTTTACTATTGTACCACAGAATCCAGACATGATTGAAAATTAGACACCTAGTAAACATAAATAAATTGAGCTGCTCTTTATGGAAATGCTACCTTTTGTTTGTCCTTGTGTGTTCCTGAAAATACTTGATAACGTCTTTGTGTTTTCACTCCACAGGGATTGCAGATTTTCATTCTGTTCACAGCAAGAACAGCAATTGTCAAGAAAAAGATGTCAAGTACTTTGAAATCTATCTCTAGTTTTGGGATCCCTCTTCACACTCGGAAGTACAGTCTATGGCGAGGCGAGCACAGTGATAACGTAGAATCATACACACAACAGGACACTGATCTGTCATTTTCACCTTGTTCCACAGACATCTAACTGATGGGCTGCAAGTTCAACCTCTGTTGTAAAATATCTCATATACCTCCACTATTGTCCTATAATATACAGTATAATACACACAACATTTTGTATCGACGTATATTCACGGTGAATTCCCTTAGAAGTTGTGTTGTCCAATGAACTATCAAAATAAAGGAAGTCGCACACTGCATGCATAATCTCCCAACAATTTAATGGGTATTTACCAACGTTTCGGCATCACTGTGCCTCCCTTCAACCTGTTGTAAAATGTTTTATGTACCACACTATTGTCATATAATATACAGTATAATACACACCATTTTCTATCAATGTATTGTTACTGTGAATTCCCTCAGAAGTTGTTGTCCAAGGATTTTTTTGGCTATGCACATTTTTGTTAATGTATGTTATGTTATATATATATTTTTTAAATGTAACTGTTTTGAATAAAACTGATTATTATCTTTGAAACTGTTCAGTATTTTTTTGTTAGAAAAAAATAGCTTTAAACAGTGCAGCTTAGGTGTCACGTAGCAAGGAGTGGTGGGTGCGAAGTCAGGCGCAGAGAGCAGAGGTTCAGGGAAATCCGTATTTATTCCAGTAAGGAAAGGTCACGCCAAAACAACAGCCAAAAAATAAAGACCGACCCAAAACAGGACACTAAACAGTCCAAACAATAACCAAACACAACCATCCACAAACAGAACCGAGAATAAGCCCACACAAAAGCAGGCGGGCATAGAAGGCTTAAATAGCCCTGAACCAAACCCCAAACGAGAAACAGGTGAAACCAATACAGACATAACCAACAGAACAGAAAGGGAATCGGTGGCAGCTAGTAGACCGGTGACTACGACTGCCGAGCGCCGCCTGAACAGGAAGAGTAGCCACCTTCGGTGGAAGTCGTGACATTAGGCGTGTTAAATTACATAATTTCCCCTGTGGGCCAAGTTCGGTCTTTACCGCACTTAAAATGTATTAACATTTTACTGCAGTGTGAAAAATCAGGGTCACATAGAGGGATTCTTGGTAACAATCTACTTTGAAACAAAAGTATACACCACACACACATGGTCATGTATTTTTTTTTAAGACACCTGTACAATACCAGATAAAGAATTTAAATGTATTCCATTTTGAGTTTGCATCCTAATTTTAGACTTTATATACTTCACAGAAGCCTGAAATATAACAAAACTGTTTGACATAGAAACACCTGATTTTTCATCCTTAAACAAAACAAAAAAACAAAACACCCATGAGGCCAAAGAGGGCACTTTTGGTCATTGACTGCGGGAAAGGGCCTGTACAGCACAAGCTGAAATCTGCAGCTGCCAATTACATATGTGGTAGTACAAGGCAACAAAAGAACGTCAGACTAGGATGCTACGGGACAGCAAGGATGAGAGGGTTCGCCAGGAAGAGATCGAGGAGGTATGAAAGGCTGAGGAAGAAAGCATGCATGTCAGAGGGGGTCTGAAAGGAGAACGAACTAAACAAAACATTCTGCAGCATTGACGGTCCCCATGAACACAGTGCTTCCATCATTCTTAAATGGAAGAAGTTGGGAACCATCAAGACTCTTCCTAGAGCTGGCCGCCCGGCAAAACTGAGCAATCGGGGGAGAAGGGCCTTGGTCAGGGAGGTGACCAAGAACCTGATGGTCACTCTGACAGAGCTCTAGAGTTCCTCTGTGGAGATGGAAAACCTTCCAGAAGGACAACCATCTCTGGCAGCACTCCACCAATCAGGCTTTTATGGTAGAGTGGCCAGACGGAAGCCACACCTCAGTAAAAGGCACATGACAGCCCACTTGGAGTTTGACAAAAGGCACCTAAAGGACTCGGACCATGAGAAACTAGATTCTCTGGTCTGATGAAATGAGAATTGAACTCTTTGGCCTGATGCCAAGCGTCAAGTCCGGAGGAAAACTGGCACCATGCCTACAGTGAAGCATGGTGGTGGCAGCATCATGCTGTGAGGATATTTTTCAGTGGCAGGGACTGGGAGACTAGTGAGGGTTGAGGGAAAAATGAATGGAGCAAAGTACAGAGAGATTCTTGACGAAAACCTGCTCCGGATCACTCAGGACCTCAGACTGGGGCAACGGTTCACCTTCCAATAGGACAATGACCCTAAGCACACATCCTAGACAATGCAGGAGTGGCTTCGGGACAAGTTTCTGAATGTCCTTGAGTGGCCCAGACAGAGCCCGGACTTGAACCCGATCAAACATCTCTGGAGAGACCTGAAAATAGCTGTGCAGCAACGCTCCCCATCCAACCTGACAGAGCTTAAGAGTATCTGCAGAGAAGAATGGGAGAAGCTCCCCAAATACAGGCTTGTAGCATCATACCCAATAAAGACTCGAGGCTGTAATCGCTGCCAAAGATGCTTCAACAAAGTACTGAGTAAAGGGTCTGAATACCTATCACATTTACATATTTCAGTTTTTTATTTTTAATACATTTACAAAAAATTCTAAAAAACCTGTTCTTGCTTTGTCATTATGGGTTATTGTGTGTAGATTGATAAGGGGGGAAACTATTTAATCAATTTTAGAAACAGGCTGTAACATAACAAAATGTGGAAAAAGTCAAGGGGTCTGAATACTTTTCGAATGCTCTGTATATATATAGTGCTTATTTTATGTTTGTTTACTGTATATTCTGTTTACTGTGGCAGCACCAATTCACAGAGTCAAATTCCTGTACATGCAAATGTATTTGGTGAATAAAGGTGATTCCTTGAAGGAGGAAGGAGTAGCGATTGCAGTGCCATCCGGCTCACAGAAGGCACAGAGTGGAGAGTACCTGTCAGGTGAGCCAACAGCGATGACACACATTGTATTTTAGATATTATACTTCCTTGCAGTCAACATTTGCTGGAAATAGTCCTCTGTCCAGTGCTTTTAGAATTGTCCATGCTCCCTGACTGCCTAGGTTTTGTTAAACTTGTATCAAGCTGGACAGAGTGAAGAGACTGATTGTAGGTCCATTATAATTTCAACACAGTTTAGATTTGGTTTGAGTCATTTCAATGTCGTTTAAGATAATAATAAAACTCAAATAAATTATTCTGGGCCAGATTGAATGGGTTCGTGGGCCAGATTGAATGGGCTCGTGGGCCAGATTGAATGGGCTCGTGGGCCAGATTGAATGGGCTCGTGGGCCAGATTGAATGGGCTCGTGGGCCAGATTGAATGGGCTCGTGGGCCAGATTGAATGGGCTCGTGGGCCAGATTGAATGGGCTCGTGGGCCGGATTGAATGGGCTCGTGGGCCGGATTGAATGGGCTCGTGGGCCGCATTCATCTGTGGTGTATCCAATCTATACTAGCCTAAACTAGACCTAGGAAAAACAAGATTACAATAAAGGATGACTGTGGTATCATATTATGGAGAGTTGATGTTGATGGAAATGTAGCTGTGACCTCAAGGGGTGATGTTGATGTTACCAGGAATTATGATGCTAAAACTGTACCTTATATCTGCGTTGTGCCTGTCAAACAAAGTCTGATGTGAAGTTTATACAAATTCTTATTTACATATGATTTGTTTTTTCTCAATGAATGATATTGTCACTATATATGACAGTTAGGATATCTCCTTACTGGTACCCCGGGATGTAGCACATTCACACCATTAGTAAGTCTCAAATCATTTAAGTATGCATGACACTATGCATTTATTCCTTCTATCACTATTTTGTGTTCATGGATGCCAAGGGAAGCCAGGCTTCCCCCAAAATATAATAAAATGTATCTCACAGGAGAAAGCATTCTAGCAAGCAAAACAGCGCCCTCTGTCTCTCTACGTGTCTATCTCATTCTGTCTGGTCCAAAGGAGTACGACATTGTTGCTGCCCGTAGCATTGAAGGCAAGTGGAGCCAGCGTGCATCTGGCCTCCCTTGACAAAAAAAGTATAAAACAAGTGTTGAGCTAAGCGAGCTCAACTGTGAGTGGTCCTGGCCCACCAAAAAAAAAAGTGTCAAGTGTAACGGATGTAAGTCGCTCTGGATAAGAGCGTCTGCTAAATGACTTAAATGTAAATGTAAATGGATGTAAAACGGCTAGCTTAGTTAGCGGTGCGCGCTAAATAGCGTTTCAATCGGTGACATCACTTGCTCTGAGACCTTGAAGTAGTGGTTCCCCTTGTTGGTTAGTAGTGGTTCCCCCTTGGAATTGGCTTTTTTCTAAGTAACCATTAGGGTGAGTCAACATGTTTTTCTACTTTTACTCACACAGAAATCAGAATCATTGGCAGCCACAACATATTTAGTTTACATTGATTGGATAAAATTGTTTTGGTATATTTTAGTTAACACTGTATTAGACTCCGCAGAGGTGATTAGATGATGTTCAAATGTTGAAGTTTTGCTGGAATAGTGGAGGCAGCTCCCGTTTAAAATTTTGAGCCCTTTTTTCTCCCCAATTTTGTGGTAATCCATTGGTAGTCACAGTCTTATCTCATCGCTGCAACTCCCGTACGGACTCAGGAGAGGCGAAAGCAGAGAGCCGTGCTTCCTCCGAAACACAACACAACCCAACCAATCCGCACTGCTTCTTGACACAATGCACACTTAACCCGGAAGCCAGCCGCACCAATGTGTAGGAGGAAACACCTTACACCTGACAACCGTGTCAGCGTGCACTGCGCCCAGCCAGCCACACAAGGACATCCCTGCCGGCCAAATTGTGGTTCGCCACAGCCGGCTGCAACAGAGGCTGGACTCAAACCCCAGAATCTCTAGTGGCACAGCTAGCACTGCATTCTTAGACCACTGTGCCGCTCAGGAGGCAGCTCCTGTTTTCTTGGCGACTTGTGGTAACTCTCTGTGGTCCGAAAATGTCGTAAACATTAACTTGCTTGACCATGCTGCAGGTCATGTAACGGTACACGCAATATGCTTTGTGGACTTCATTGGACAGAGCTATACGGTTTTGTGATAAAACAAATGTGGGGTTGAGTTTATTCTGCCACTTTGTCTTATTGTCTCGGCCTTTATGCTTATATATCACGGTCGCAAGGACAGTTAATTAACAGGTTATAGAGCAAACAAGCAATTATCACAACATATGTTGAAATATGGCTTTGTTTTGTTTGGGGGCTTGGCTTCACCAGTGATTTTACCCACGTACCAGTACTGATAAGTAAGCAGTTCACTGTTAGTCTACACCTGTTGTTTACGAAGCATGTGATAAATACATTATGATTTGATTTTGAAGCAGTCATCTGTGTCTACCTTCCACTGCCATGTGGTGGCGCCAAACTCTTCCTCTAAATGAGGATTTCTTATGGCAGTGGAACGTCCATCCAAACTGTTCACCAGTCTTCCTCATTATTGTGCTGATAAATAAAGATGTTTATGAAAACACTTTGAGCATATTCACTGTCACATATGTATGTCTAATTTCAATAATTCATGGTTCATTTGTTTCATAAGGCTAATTTAGGGGTACATTCTTAGAGAACTGCTATACATTTTGCCCACTATAATTAATAAAAACAGTTCAGACTTTGAGCCTTCATTAGGAACATGCACCTTGGCTGGACTGCAAATAGCGACAGACTGGATGCTTCTATTTTTCATGAGTCGGTTAGAAACTAGAAACCATTCTACGTTTTAAGTTAATTGTAATGATTTGGAAACAACATTGCATCAAAACACATTAATTTCACATGTGAGTTGTTCTATAGATTCATGTATACATGACAACACATTCAAGCCAGATAGATGCCTCCCCTCCATCTGATTTAAACAGAAACAACTGGGGAGGCATGCGGGAGAACACAACATCACAATCATAAAAAAGACATTCTCTGGGTGTTGGAAAACGCAAGGCCTTCAAAACACAACAGTCTGTTACCACAGCAACGGCTCAGCTGGAAGCTGACTGGATCCAGGGTCATCAACCAGGGGGTGAGAGATTGTGGACAGGGGATGTCGAGATTCTCCAGCCCCTATTCTGATCCAAGCTCTGAATCATCCCAAAGCTAGTTTGTTGAACTTTGTGGGAGCTCAGCTTCCAAATCAAAGTTGGATTTGCTAAGGCTGCTGGGAGAACCAGAGAGAGTGTGTTTTTGAGTGTGTGTGTGTGTGTGTGTGTGTGTGTGTGTGTGTGTGTGTGTGTGTGTGTGTGTGTGTGTGTGTGTGTGTGTGTGTGTGTGTGTGTGTGTGTGTGTGTGTGTGTGTGTGTGTGTGTGTGTGTGTGTATGTGGTGATTCATCTAGGAGAATTTTGACCTTGAAAGGAAAACAATGAATGTCTCCCACTGAGATAAATGTTGGCTGGCGTTTGGCCCTTCGGTCTTTGTTATGGATCCCTCGGCTGTTTCTCAAATACCCTTTCAGCAAGTTATGTGGGGAGTCAATGAGACTAACTATACTCTGACTATGAACACATGAGTAGAACTGTCAGGATATATTTCACGTGTTTGTGGAATCTGTGTGATTTGGATCGACCACATTGTTTGTATCTACCTCTGGATGAGAAGCCTGAATCCTGTCCCTTCCGCCTCCCCTCCTCTCCTGTGCTGTCAACGCTTGGCTCTGGTCTCCATTACGGCCCTTGAATGTATCAGCTTCAGCTAATATTAGAAGAAGAAAAACAACAAAGGAAAGGAAAATAAAATAAGCCTTTTTTTCATTCAGGGGGCTCGTCAGTCTGACCCAAAAGTTTAGCACATTTCGTGACGTGCCTAGGAACCTCGCCATGTGCCGGGGGCTGTGACCTCACGTGGGCCTGCCGATCTAAGGCATGTGTGGCGAAGGTTTTGGGATCCACACCCCCTACTGTTTCACGGGATACACCCGAGCACAAAAAAAGGCGGAGGGAAATTAGAGAGTGATCCCCCGGCCATGCCGGCATTCTGACAGCTCTTGCTCCTTCATGCTTCTTCTCCCTCCATAGTATCTGTTCAGTGTCATTCGGTGAGATGGGTGTTGTGAGCATGGAGGCAAGGAGTGGCCAAGGCTCTTCCTGATGGTTGCAGTCTGCTCTTCCTCTGAGAAACAGGATGTGTGGAGTGATCTACTGTAGTGTGTAACATTAGTGTAGATATCTTATATCTCAAACAACATTTTTACCTGACAGCAGAATCACTCCGTGCCAATGTGCACATCCTACATTATATTGGCAATGAGTAGTGAACAGGCTTTGACCTGTGTCAAGTAGCTTTCTATATCAGTTTGTTTTTCACATTCACACAGGCATCTACTAATAACACATCAACAGCAGTACCATGAACAACAACATTTTGTCTAAAGGTAGATAGATAGATTGGACTCCCTAAGGGCTGATTCGATGGACATGCCCTCCTGTGTTCTGAGGATGCCGTTGTCCAGGCTGTTCTCATAGACTAGACGTAACATAGTAAACAGAAATCCGGGACACTCAAATTAGATATATATGTTACGTTTGGTTTGTTTACATAAGACTGGATGGCAAAAACGAAAGGTTGCGTGAACGAATCTCATCACGGACAACTTTATTTTAGCTAATTAGTGACTTTGCAACTACTTATGACTTTTTAGCTACTTTGCAGCTACATAGCATGTTAGCTAACCCTTCCCCGAAACTTAACCCTTTAACCTAACTCCTAACCTTAACCCTAACGTATAACCCTTAATCCTAACCCCTAGCCTAGCTAACGTTAGCATTAGCCACCTTGCTAACGTTAGCATTAGCCACCTAGCCAACGTTAGCATTAGCCACCTAGCTAACGTTAGCATTAGCCACGTAGCTAACGTTAGCATTAGCCACCTAGCTAACGTTAACCACAACAAATTGCAATTTGTAACAGCATACAAATTGCAATTCGTAACATAGCATAAAAAATGTCATTTGTAACATATCATACATATTGTAATTTGTATCATATCTTACAAAATGGATGATGGACAACCACAAATGAATACATATCATACCAAACATAACATATCATACTTTCATAATTTGAGTGTCCAGGATTTTCATTTACTATGTTATATCTCCCCCTCAGTCCAGGTTGCAGGCCTTTGTCAATGTGTTCCTATTGGACATATCCCAAGACCAGTGACGAATGGTATCTGTGGAAGAAATATGACTCGCTTTAAGGGTAGAGAGAGAGAGATCATGTGATTAGTGATATCTACCATGACAACTTGTTTCTTACTGTAGTTCTGAGCTTGTAGCTTCTCTCTCTGTCTCTCTCCCCATCTCACTTTCTCTCAATTCAATTAAATTCAATTCAATTCAAGGGCTTTATTGGCATGGGAAACATGTGTTAACATTGCCAAAGCAAGTGAGGTAGATAATATATAAAGTGAATATATAAAGTGAAATAAACAATAAAGTGAACAGTAAACATTACACATACAGAAGTTTCAAAACAATAAAGACATTACAAATGTCATATTATTATGTATACAGTGTTTTAACAATGTACAAATGGTTAAAGGACACAATAATTTAAAATAGTGTGTGTTCTTCACTGGTTGCCCTTTTCTCGTGGCAACAGGTCACAAATCTTGCTGCTGTGATGGCACACTGTGGGATTTCACCCAGTAGATATGAGAGTTTTTCAAAATTGGATTTGTTTTCGAATTCTTTGTGGATCTGTGTAATCTGAGGGAAATATGTCTCTCTAATATGGTCATACATTGGGCAGGAGGTTAGGAAGTGCAGCTCAGTTTCCACCTCATTTTGTGGGTAGTGAGCACATAGCCTGTCTTCTCTTGAGAGCCATGTCTGCCTACAGCGGACCTTTCTCAATAGCAAGGCTATGCTCACTGAGTCTGTACATAGTCAAAGCTTTCCTTAATTTTGGGTCAGTCACAGTGGTCAGGTATTCTGCCTCTGTGTACTCTCTGTGTACAGCCAAATAGCATTCTAGTTTGCTCAGTTTTTTTGTTAATTCTTTTCAATGTGTCAAGTAATTATCTTTTTGTTTTCTCATGATTTGGTTGGGTCTAATTGTGCTGCTGTCCTGGGGCTCTGTAGGGTGTGTTTGTGTTTGTGAACAGAGCCCCAGGACCAGCTTGCTTAGGGGACTCTTCTCCAGGTTCATCTCTCTGTAGGTGATGGCTTTGTTATGGAAGGTTTGGGAATCGCTTCCTTTTAGGTGGTTATAGAATTTAACGGCTCTTTTCTGGATTTTGATAATTAGTGGGTATCCGCCTAATTCTGCTCTGCATGCATTATTTGGTGTTCTACGTTGTACACAGAGGATATTTTTGCAGAATTCTGCTTGAAGAGTCTCAATTTGGTGTTTGTCCCATTTTGTGAAGTCTTGGTTGGTGAGCGGACCCCAGACCTCACAACCATAAATGGCAATGGGCTCTATAACTGATTCAAGTATTTTTAGCCAAATCCTAATTGGTATGTTGAAATGTATGTTCCTTTTGATAGCATAGAATGCCCTTCTTGCCTTGTCTCTCAGATCGTTCACAGCTTTGTGGAAGTTACCTGTGGCGCTGATGTTTAGGCCAAGGTATGTATAGTTTTTTGTGTGTTCTAGGGCAACAGTGTCTAGATGGAATTTGTATTTGTGGTCCTGGTGACTGGACCTTTTTTGGAACACCATTATTTTGGTCTTAATGAGATTTACTGTCAGGGCCCAGGTCTGACAGAATCTGTGCAGAAGATCTTGGTGCTGCTGTAGGCCCTCCTTGGTTAGTGACAGAAGCACCAGATCATCAGCAAACAGCAGACATTTGACTTTGGATTCTAGTAGGGTGAGGCCAGGTGCTGCAGACATTTATAGTGCCCGCACCAATTCGTTGATATACAGTGCCTTGCGAAAGTATTCGGCCCCCTTGAACTTTGCGACCTTTTGCCACATTTCAGGCTTCAAACATAATATAAGATATAAGATATAAAACTGTATTTTTTTGTGAAGAATCAACAACAAGTGGGATACAATCATGAAGTGGAACGACATTTATTGTATATTTCAAACTTTTTTAACAAATCAAAAACTGAAAAATTGGGCGTGTAAAATTATTCAGCCCCCTTAAGTTAGTACTTTGTAGTGCCACCTTTTGCTGCGATTACAGCTGTAAGTTGCTTGGGGTATGTCTCTATCAGTTTTGTACATCGAGAGACTGAATTTCTTTCCAATTCCTCCTTGCAAAACAGCTCGAGCTCAGTGAGGTTGGATGGAGAGCATTTGTGAACAGCAGTTTTCAGTTCTTTCCACAGATTCTCAATTGGATTCAGGTCTGGACTTTGACTTGGCCATTCTAACACCTGGATATGTTTATTTTTGAACCATTCCATTGTAGATTTTGCTTTATGTTTTGGATCATTGTCTTGTTGGAAGACAAATCTCCGTCCCAGTCTCAGGTCTTTTGCAGACTCCATCAGGTTTTCTTCCAGAATGGTCCTGTATTTGGCTCCATCCATCTTCCCATCAATTTTAACCATATTCCCTGTCCCTGCTGAAGAAAAGCAGGCCCAAACCATGATGCTGCCACCACCATGTTTGACAGTGGGGATGGTGTGTTCAGGGTGATGAGCTGTGTTGCTTTTACGCCAAACATAACGTTTTGCATTGTTGCCAAAAAGTTCAATTTTGGTTTCATCTGACCAGAGCACCTTCTTCCACATGTTTGGTGTGTCTCCCAGGTGGCTTGTGGCAAACTTTAAACAACACTTTTTATGGATATCTTTAAGAAATGGCTTTCTTCTTGCCACTCTTCCATAAAGGCCAGATTTGTGCAATATACGACTGATTGTTGTCCTATGGACAGAGTCTCCCACCTCAGCTGTAGATCATCCAGAGTGATCATGGGCCTCTTGGCTGCATCTCTGATCAGTCTTCTCCTTTTATGAGCTGAAATTTTAGAGAGAGGTCCAGGTCTTGGTAGATTTGCAGTGGTCTGATACTCCTTCCATTTCAATATTATCGCTTGCACAGTGCTCCTTGGGATGTTTAAAGCTTGGGAAATCTTTTTGTATCCAAATCCGGCTTTAAACTTCTTCACAACAGTATCTCGGACCTGCCTGGTGTGTTCCTTGTTCTTCATGATGCTCTCTGCGCTTTTAACGGACCTCTGAGACTATCACAGTGCAGGTGCATTTATACGGAGACTTGATTACACACAGGTGGATTGCATTGGTCATTTAGGTCAACATTGGATCATTCAGAGATCCTCACTGAACTTCTGGAGAGAGTTTGCTGCACTGAAAGTAAAGGGGCTGAATAATTCTGCACGCCCAATTTTTCAGTTTTTGATTTGTTAAAAAAGTTTGAAATATCCAATAAATGTCGTTCCACTTCATGATTGTGTCCCACTTGTTTTTGATTCTTCACAAAAAAAGACAGTTTTATATCTTTATGTTTGAAGCCTGAAATGTGGCAAAAGGTCGCAAAGTTCAAGGGGGCCGAATACTTTTGCAAGGCACTGTATATGTTGAAGAGGGTGGGGCTTAAGCTGCATCCCTGTCTCACCCCACGACCCTGTGTGAAGAAATGTGTGTCTTTTTTGCCAATTTTAACCGCACACTTGTTGTTTGTGTGTCATGTATTGTCATGTTATGTCTTGTTCCTGTTCTTTCTCTTCTCTTCGTTTCCCCCTGCTGGTCGTATTAGGTTACCTTCTCTCCCTCTATCTCTCTCTCTCTCTATGGTCCCTTTCCTTCTCCCAGCTGTCCCTCATTCTCCTCTAACGACCTCGTTTACTCTCTCACACCTGTTCCCTCTTTTCCCTCTGATTAGGTCTCTATTTCTCTCTCTGTTTTCTGCTTCTGTCTTTGTCGGATTCTCGTTTGCTTCGCCCTTGTTCTGTCCTGTCGTAATCTGCCTCTTCATTAGATGCTGCGTTTGATCAGGTGCCTCTGTCCTCTACGGCCTGCGCCTACCCGGAGGGACCTGCAGTCTGTTGCCGCTAGCCCTGCTATTCTCCTCTGCTACTAGAAGGGGACTAGTCAACCTATACATCTGAAGAGGATTTATGTTTTCCTGTGTTTGAACATTAAAAGACTCTGTTTCTGTTAAACCGCTTTTGGGTCCTCACTCACCTGCATAACAGAAGAATCCGACCAAGAATGGACCCAGCGACTTCGGATCCTCTCCACTCAGCCGTCGAGATCCAGGGAGCGATGCTAGGCAGACACGAGCAGGAATTGTCTGTTGCTCGACATGCCGTTGAGACCCTGGCTGCCCAAGTCTCCGACCTCTCGAAACATATTCACCATCTCCGCCTCGATCCACCGGCTACTTCCAGGGCTTCCGAGTCTCCGGAGCCCAGAATTAATAACCCGCCGTGTTACTCTGGGGAGCCCACTGAATGCCGCTCGTTTCTCACCCAGTGTGATATTGTGTTTTCTCTCCAGCCCAACACGTACTCCAGGGGCACAGCTCGTATCGCCTATGTCATATCTCTCCTTACTGGACGGGCTCGTGAGTGGGGCACGGCAATCTGGGAGGCGAGGGCTGAGTGTACTAACCAGTATCAGAACTTTAAGGAGGAGATGATACGGGTTTTTGATCGTTCTGTTTTTGGGGAAGAAGCTTCCAGGGCCCTGTCTTCCCTATGTCAAGGTAATCGATCCATCACTGATTACTCTATTGAGTTTCGCACTCTTGCTGCCTCCAGTGACTGGAACGAGCCGGCTTTGCTCGCTCGTTTTCTGGAGGGTCTCCGCGCGGAGGTAAAGGATGAGATTCTCTCCCGGGAGGTTCCTTCCAACGTGGATTCCTTGATTGAACTCGCTATTCGCATAGAACGACGGGTTGATCTTCGTCACCGAGCTCGTGGAAGGGAGCTCGCGTTATCCGTTGCCCCTCTCTCCGCATCACTACCATCTTCCCCCACTGGCTCAGGTGCTGAGCCTATGCAGCTGGGGGGTATTCGCATCTCGACTAAGGAGAGGGAACGGAGAATCACCAACCGCCTCTGTCTCTATTGCGGTTCCGCTGGTCATTTTGTCATTTCATGTCCAGTAAAAGGCCAGTGCTCATCAGTAAGCGGAGGGCTACTGGTGAGCGCAACTACTCAGGTCTCTCCTTCAAGATCCTGTACTACCTTGTCAGTCCATCTACGCTGGACCAGTTCGGCAGCTTCCTGCAGTGCCTTGATAGACTCTGGGGCGGAGGGCTGTTTTATGGACGAAGCCTGGGCTCGGGAACATGACATTCCTCTCAGACAGTTTGGGGAGCCCACGGCCTTGTTCGCCTTGGATGGTAGTCCTCTTCCCAGGATTCAGCGTGAAACGCTACCTTTAACCCTCACTGTCTCTGGTAATCATAGCGAAACCATTTCTTTTTAAATTTTTCGTTCACCTTTTACACCTGTTGTTTTGGGCCATCCCTGGCTAGTGTGTCATAATCCTTCTATTAATTGGTCTAGTAATTCTATCCTCTCCTGGAACGTCTCTTGTCATGTGAAGTGTTTAATGTCTGCTACCCCTCCTGTTTCCTCTGTCCCTTCTTCACAGGAGCAGCCTGGTGATTTGACAGGGGTGCCGGAGGAATATCACGATCTGCGCACGGTGTTCAGTCGGTCCAGGGCCACCTCCCTTCCTCCGCACTGCTCGTATGATTGTAGTATTGATCTCCTTCCGGGTACCACTCCCCCCCGGGGTAGACTATACTCTCTGTCGGCTCCCGAACGTAAGGCTCTCGAAGATTATTTGTCTGTAGCTCTCGACGCCGGTACCGTAGTCCCTTCCTCCTCTCCCGCCGGAGCGGGGTTTTTCTTTGTTAAGAAAAAGGACGGGACCCTGCGCCCCTGCGTGGATTATCGAGGCTGAATGACATAACGGTTAAGAATCGTTATCCGCTTCCCCTTATGTCTTCAGCCTTCGAGATCCTGCAGGGAGCCAGGTTTTCACTAAGTTGGACCTTCGTAACGCTTACCATCTCGTGCGCATCAGGGAGGGGGACGAGTGGAAAACGGCGTTTAACACTCCGTTAGGGCACTTTGAATACCGGGTTCTGCCGTTCGGCCTCGCTAACGCTCCAGCTGTCTTTCAGGCATTAGTGAATGATGTACTGAGAGACATGCTGAACATCTTTGTTTTCGTTTACCTTGACGATATCCTGATTTTTTTCACCGTCACTCCAGATTCATGTTCAGCACGTTCGACGTGTCCTCCAGCACCTTTTAGAGAATTGTCTTTATGTGAAGGCTGAGAAGTGCGCTTTTCATGTCTCCTCCGTCACATTTCTCGGTTCTGTTATTTCCGCTGAAGGCATTAACATGGATCCCGCTAAGGTCCAAGCTGTCAGCGATTGGCCCGTCCCTAAGTCACGTGTTGAGCTGCAGCGCTTTCTCGGCTTCGCGAATTTCTATCGTCGTTTCATCTGTAATTTCGGTCAGGTGGCAGCTCCTCTCACAGCCCTTACTTCTGTCAAGTCGTGCTTTAAGTGGTCCGTTTCCGCCCAGGGAGCTTTTGATCTCCTCAAAGAGCGTTTTACATCCGCACCTATCCTTGTTACACCTGACGTCACTAGACAGTTCATTGTCGAGGTTGACGCGTCAGAGGTGGGCGTGGGAGCCATTCTTTCCCAGCGCTCCCATTCTGACAACAAGGTCCACTCTTGCGCGTATTTTTCTTCAATTACATTGAGCTGATTTCTGACATGCTGTTCCTTCTTTTTCCGTAGTGTATTTCTGTATTGTTTTAGTGATTCACCATAGTGAAGGCGTAGACTCAGGTTTTCCGGGTCTCTATGTCTTTGGTTGGACAGGTTTCTCAATTTCTTTCTTAGATTTTTGCATTCATCATCAAACCATTTGTCATTGTTGTTAATTTTCTTCGGTTTTCTATTTGAGATTTTTAGATTTGATAGGGAAGCTGAGAGGTCAAATATACTGTTGAGATGTTCTACTTCCAAGTTTACACCTTCACTATTACAGTGGAACGTTTTACCCAGGAAATTGCCTAAAAGGGATTGAATTTGTTGTTGCCTAATTGTTTTTTGGTAGGTTTCCAAACTGCATTCCTTCCATCTATAGCATTTCTTAATGTTACTCAGTTCCTTTGGCTTTGATGCCTCATGATTGAGTATTGCTCTGTGACTGTGATTTTGCTGTGGTCTGATAGGGGTGTCAGTGGGCTGACTGTGAACGCTCTGAGAGACTCTGGGTTGAGGTCAGTGATAAAGTAGTCTACAGTACTACTGCCAAGAGATGAGCTATAGGTGTACCTACCATAGGAGTCCCCTCGAAGCCTACCGTTGACTATGTACATACCCAGCGTGCGACAGAGCTGCAGGAGTTGTGACCCGTTTTTGTTGGTTATGTTGTCATAGTTGTGCCTAGGGGGGCATATGTGGGAGGGAATGCTGTCACCTCCAGGCAGGTGTTTGTCCCCCTGTGTGCTGAGGGTGTCAGGTTCTTGTCCGGTTCTGGCATTTAGGTCGCCACAGACTACATGTCTCTCTCCTCCTATCTCACTGAGCTCCAGACCCACTGCCCATCAGCAACGTCTATCTCTTTCTCTAATGGAAAAGGTGACTCCTCTGAACAGAGAGAACAGAGCCACAGGGGTTCTGCTCTTGCCCTTCTCAATATAGAGAATCATCTCCATTACAAAATGGTCTGTGATGATTTAAAACCAGCCCAGGGTGGAAACATTAGAGAATAATGCTTCTGATGATGAGGATCCCGGCCTCTGCCTGTTTTCATATGTCAGCTTTTATTTAAAGCCATTGTGGGGTTTAATTGTGAGCCATTGAGGAGGATTGATGGGCGCTACACTGCATCAGTAATCCTTTCCCAGTTCATACCTGAAGATGCCAAGGACTGGGAAAGGAGCAGTAGAAATTACATCACACATGGTTTCATGAAATGAACTTAAAATAAAAGAAGAAATAAAATGCTAAGTGCTAAGCTAAGCCATTATTAATTGCAGTTGTTGTGGTTTGGAAATCTTGTTTGTACCAAGAGATACATTGATATTTCATCAAGCACCTGTGCACACTTTTATGGTTAAAGTGTACAGCTATTTCCAACCATTTATTAACATACAACATCACCAGTTTGCAATAAAAGGGAAGGGAGAGGACACATGAATAGTCTGGTCTGGTGTGTTCTTTGCGAACATTGAAGAACTTGAGCGTATAGAAGCATGTCCTGTTTTCAGTCTGAACTGGGATTTACCATCAAACTGGTCATAGTCATTGTAATACGTCTGAGTGTATTCTATAAGATTTCTCCCCTATGAAGACCCTGCTGTGTTGGAAGTGGTGCGGGGCTCACCACAGACACAGACTAATAGGACCATGATGTGCCCCTGATCCTTACTGCTATATTGAAGCTGTCTCCTGTCATGTTACCCGGCCACGCTATGCTGCTGAGGGGAGAGAGAGAGACCCGGAAACAGCAGTCAGACCTGTGGAATCTCACAGAGGAACTGAAGCTCATAAACATGCCCCCTCCACCTCCCCTCCTCTCCCATCACTGGCTCTTTGTAAAGAATTGGAACACTCAGTGAGGGTCTGCATATCACTCTGCCCTCCTGTGTAGCTCAGTTGGTAGCCATGGTGCTTTCAGCGCCAGGGTGGTAGGTTCGATTCCCATAGGGGACCAGTACACAGAAAAGTATGAAAATGTATCCACTCGCTACTGTATGTTGCTCTGGAGAAGAGCATATGCTGAATGACTAAAATTATATTAGACTCTGCTGCAGACTCAAGTACCTTTCTGGAAGGTGTTCTCTTCTCATCCACACCCTCTGTGATGCCAGGTCACCACTCTGGCGGCAGTCAACATCAACTACCTGTGAAAAGGCTAATTGAAAAGATGCCTCCCTTTTATTGTCCTGCAGGACTCATGCTGAGCTGAGCTGAACTGGGTTTAAGAAAAAGCCCTTGTGAAGTGATTGATATTGTGCGGATGATGACTCAACTCGTAAATTAGCTCTCTCCCCTTGAATCTGGTCTCCTCTCTTCTCTGTGTCTTTTAAAGAGAGGAATTCCTGGGTATTTGGCGAACAAGCAGCTAGCGTTAAATCACAAAGATGGATGACTGCCTGGCCAGTCTGATTTTTCCTTGCCTGCAGGCATGTGTCAAGAAAAGCAGCAATGCAAAAGACTTCCCTTTGATTCGGGAGGTTGGCAAGCAGTGTGTTGCCATAGCAATAGTAGATTGTGGGAGTATCTAAGGCTATTGTCACATGGCAGTATAATCTATACCACAGGAGGTTGGTGGCACCTTAATTGGGAGAACGGGCTTGTGGTAATGGTGGGAGCGGAATAGGTGGAATGGTATCAAATACATCAAACACATGGTTTCCATGGTTTCCATGGTTTCCATGTGTTTGATGTCATTCCATTTGCTCTGTTCCGGTCATTATTATGAGCCGTTCTCCCCTCAGCAGCCTCCTGTGATCTATACATTCTGTATCAGCTGGCTGGGAACTACGGCATTAAACTATACACAGTATCTTTGTGTTTCGTCGACACACTTCATTTCAGTTAGTTAACCACTTCTGGTCTCTACAACTGGTTTGTGCTTTAATGACTTTCCTTTTCAGCTACAGCCATCTCTCCATGCTGACCTCAGAGCCATATAAACACTCAACTGGTGGATATGGTCTGAACTATACAGTATGTGCGTGATCTAACAACATAACCACTCCTACAGCAGAGCATGGGCTATAGTGAGGATATCTTAAGTTAGCTAGTGAATGTGGTGAAGCTGGAACTGCTTGAGTGGACAGGTGAGTTCTCCAGTCTGATAAAACTGAAATAGAAGTGTTTCTCTTTCCAGAGTCTAAGGTAATTCTCCTTAAATACAGCTGAATGTCAGGGTATGTGTTGAGTCTCTAGAATGTTTCACTGTGAGAAGTGGAATGAAAAGGCAGTGATCATGTGTGAACTGACTATCCATACCTTTGATTCTCAGAATTCTATATTTCTATGACGTCATCACAAACACACACATTGATAAGGCCTTTAGGGGTGCGAGTCATCACAAACATACACTGTTGACAACTTTTTAGGTTCCAATGCAGTTTTTAAAATGTATTTTTTTACCCCTTTTTCTCTCCCCAATTTCGTGGTATCCAATTGGTAGTTACAGTCTTGTCTCATCGCTGCAACTCCCGTACGGACTCGGGAGAGGCGAAGGTCGAGAGCCATGCGTCCTCCGAAACACAACCCAACCAAGCCGCACTGCTTCTTGACACAATACCCATCCAACCTGGAAGCCTATGCAGTTGCACAGTAACCAGGTTTACTGGTGATGCCATCAAAGTCACAAGCATTGTTGTTGCACTTACAGATTTGAATGCATTTCTTCAACAAAACCTGCAGACGCTTCAGGACTGGCATTGAGAACTGTTGCTTTAGATCATGTACACTGAAAGCACAAAGTCTGTGGTTGGCCACCACCCAAAACAGGTGGAATTACTCTTTATGGCATTTTTGCTAGGTATTAATCCCCTGTGTGTCTAATGCCTTAAACTCATGATCAAGAGCATAATGTTTTTAATAGCCATGAGCCATATGTAAGGTCTCTGCCACACTTCACTGGTGGTTCCAATAACCATGTTTATGGTGCCTGGAACTGAGACTTGTTTTATAGCCATTATACTGCTGATGTGGTCTTAGAGTATCTCTATAATAGTTGTGATGTAGACGCCAAGCACTCATAGATTTATTTTAATGTTATTTTTTATTTCACCTTTATTTAACCAGGTAGGCCAGTTGAGAACAAGTTCTCATTTACAACTTCAACCTGGCCAAGATAAAGCAAAGCAGTGCGACACAAACAACAACACAGAGTTACACATGGAATAAACAAGCATACAGTCACACAATAGAAAGGTCTATATACAGTGTGTGCAGATGAGGTAAGATAAGGGAGGTACGGCAATAAATAGGCTGTAGTGGCGAAATGATGACAATATAGCAATTAAACACTGGAGTGATAGATGTGCAGAAGATGAATGTGCAAGTAGAGATACTGGGGTGCAAAGGTATGCAACCATATTACATAGAACCGTATGCAACCATATAGATATGCAACCATATTACATAGACATTCTTCCGGGGTAACTGCAAAATTATATTACACTAGTTATGAGGTACTGTACCACTGCAATTACTGCTGCTAATTCTGTTTTCAGACCATGTGAAGACTTTCAGATGCCTTGTAAACGTCAGATGTCAGATGCGGTGGTCTTCTTTGACAGTGGGAATCAAGTTGTTCATTTACTACTCTATCAACCTAAGACCCACCATATGTTTTCTTCAGTTTTTCCTCTTGGAGATGCGGTCAGCACCAGCCTGTGCTTCCCCCGCTGGGTTGAACAGGAGGTTACTCCGTCCGCAGAGGTTCGTTTATACACCCGTTTAGCGTGGGAGTCGAGAGGTCGAGGGACTTTTCTTGGAGCAAACATGTTTTGGTTGTGACGGACCACTGGAGCAGCAGTTCTTGGAACAGTCAGGAGAGGATTAGCAGTGCTCTGTCTGTAGAAATAATCTAAACATCAAATATCATTTTCATAATTGCTCACAGCTGCGATGGTTGAAATAGTTGAGGGGTTACTGCATCGTGACATGATGACGGCAGACAGACGTCTCTCTCTGATGCGTTCAGAGAATCATTGTAATTATACCACAGGTTGGATTATGTCCGGTTTCTGTATTCTACTGCTCTGCTCTTTGGTTTTCTGTCTGAACTAGTTTAGGTCTTGTGTTCAGACGAGACACACATGAGGGACCAGAGTGTCTCAATGATCAAATTCGAACAAGGCTGTTATTTTTATGATATCCGGCTCGGAAGGAACATTCTAGCTGAGAGGAGATAAGGGTTTTCCACACTTTCATTTTTCGAACAGTTAGACTGAAAGGTGTTGCTCTCAGTTATACTCTCTATCACTGCCATCGAAGTTGAAAAAACATAATAAAGATGGTTTTAAGAGTTTGTGACGATCCTTGCACTTAGTGTGCAGTAATCAAGTGGACTTTTTTTCAAACGCTCCACTTAGGTGACTTCCTGTGTCTGCTAAGTCATTTACTATTGCTGCTCACTCTGGGTGAATTAAACCTTTGTTTGAGTGGGTTTGTTTCCTGAAATGCGCCATTCCCATGATTGTCCATCACATTGAGTTTAAGCCCTCTTCAGCACACATGACTGTGGAAACAGATTCCTTCTCCTCGAAGAAATAGGAAACATTCTGACAAGTGATGGTGTTTCATTTCCTGGCGTCCCCCGGGGGCCTCAACCCCAGCCAAGTTATGCTCTCACAAGGAATTGCTTCAACTCACAATTATATATATATATGTTAAATATATATCATATATGTCATGTTAAAATACATTTTTAAACTGCAGTATGTGTTGGAGTCTCAGAGCAGAGTAGTGATTGAGTCTCTAAAGTTTTACAGCTTGAGCTTTGTCGATCTTTAGTTCCTTTGAGGCATATTCACAGGATATACTCAACCTTTAAGATATACTGTATAAGTAGAGTTCCTGGAATGTACTGTATTTATTCCTCTCTTGGTCTACAGACCTAGGTCTACAGACCTGGGACTACAGACCTGGGACTACAGACCTGGGACTACAGACCTGGGACTACAGACCTAGGTCTACAGACCTGGGACTACAGACCTGGGACTACAGACCTAGGTCTACAGACCTGGGACTACAGACCTGGGTCTACAGACCTGGGACTACAGAACTTGGACTACAGACCTAGGTCTACAGACCTGTGACTACAGAACTTGGACTACAGACCTAGGTCTACAGACCTGGGACTACAGAACTTGGACTACAGACCTAAGTCTACAGACCTGGGACTACAGAACTTGGACTACAGACCTAGGTCTACAGACCTGGGACTACAGAACTTGGACTACAGACCTAGGTCTACAGACCTGGGACTACAGAACTTGGACTACAGACCTAGGTCTACAGACCTGGGACTACAGAACTTGGACTACAGACCTAGGTCTACAGACCTGGGACTACATAACTTGAACTACAGACCTAGGTCTACAGAACTTGGACTACAGACCCTACCATGTCTCAGAGGTTTAATATACACTCTTAGGGGGAAAAGTATTATTCGGCTGTCCCCATAGAGAACCCTTTGAAGAACCCTTTTTGGTTCCAGGTAGAACACTTTTGGGTTCCATCTAGAACCTTCTGTGTAAAGAGTTCTACCTGGAACCAAAAAGGGTTCTTCTATGAGGTCAGCCAATGAACCCTTTTGGAACAAGAGTAGTCTTAATGATTTCAGTACTTTGGAATCACTGTTTCTACCTCCCCAAGGCTCTTGCTAATAACTCTTGTTTCTGTGTGGCTCACTTAAGATCTGGTTTGGCAGCGGACCGGTCCATTGTTGTGACTCGAGGGTTGGAGAAAACTTGTTTACAGGTGGTTTGGACTGATTCAACCACTCTCTCCCCCCGGTGCTCCAGGTCTTTCTCTGTGAGGTTCTGCACCATCTTCCAGTCTGTTCAGGAGATTTACGAGCGTGTTCCATTTCTACCTCTCCGTTTCTAGACATTTGAATAGGGCCTATATTATCTTATTTTTATGCCAGGGTTCCCAATGGCTCTTGGGTTACACTTGTACCCTTTACCAGGAATCTGGCTTCCTGTTACCTGGCAACTGGCTTCCCCCGACCTGGCAACTGGCTTCCCCCGACCTGGCAACTGGCCTCGCTACCTCTCCATCAATGAGTGTCTGAAAGAAGGAGACCTATTTTACGAGGCCGGTGGAGGGATCTGGAAGTATGCGTTTGTTTTTAGGAATAGTCCCCCGGGCAAGCAGTCCACCGCACGCTTCCAGGATCCCAGTGTGTCGACAGATCGTTTATCAGGATGTTCGCTGAAGAGGGTGGTATTTCACTCCTCAATTGCAACAGGAGCATCATCCTCCCTTCGTCTGCTGGGTTTTAAAGTGCGGTCTGGTCATCAAACTTCTCCCGATGACTTTGAGTAGGCCTCACGGGAGGCTGCAGGGAATTTCATCGAGGCCGACTGTGGGGAGGAGAGTAGGAGAAAAGAAGAGGAGAAGAAAAGAGAGCAAAGGAGAGGTCAGGACAGGAGAAGAAACTGAGAGGAGAGGAGACAGAGGAGACTGAGAAGAGAGGGGAGAGGAGACAGAGGAGACTGAGAAGAGAGGGGAGAGGAGACAGAGGAGACTGAGAAGAGAGGGGAGAGGAGACAGAGGAGACTGAGAAGAGAGGGGAGAGGAGACAGAGGAGACTGAGAAGAGAGGGGAGAGGAGACAGAGGAGACTGAGAAGAGAGGGGAGAGGAGACAGAGGAGACTGAGAAGAGAGGGGAGAGGAGACAGAGGAGACTGAGAAGAGAGGGGAGAGGAGACAGAGGAGACTGAGAAGAGAGGGGAGAGGAGACAGAGGAGACTGATAAGAGAGGGGAGAGGAAGGGAAAGGAAAGGAGGCAGAGGAGAAAGGAGAGGAGAGAACTGAGAGGAGAGGAGAGAAGACTGCAAGGAGAGGAGAGAACTGAGAGGAGAGGAGAGAAGACTGCAGGGAGAGGAGAGGAAAGGTGACTAAGAGGAGAGGAGAAGAGACTGAGAAGAGAGAGCAGCGGAGGGAGGCTGAGACAGCAGTAAGTTCATGCCAGTCTCTCTCTCTCTGAGCTCACAACATTAGATCATCGCCCATCTCAACCACGAACCCAAACACAGCCACAGTAGTCTCTGTCAGACACAGAGCCATTTTAGGATGTTCCAGTGGTGATTCTGTGGTACCGTCTTTCATCTTGTTGATCCTCAGCTGCTCTGCTACTGGAGTTTGATACACTCAAAGACACATTGATGTGGTGAGGCCCATCAATGTTATGCTACAGTTATCCCAAAGACACATGGATGTGGTGAGGCCAATCAATGTTATGCTACAGTTATCCCAAAGATGGGTTGCTGTGGTAAGCCAGACATCATTGTGGTAGAGGCAGTTAGCCCTTACTGACGGTGAAATGGGTGAACTCACCTTACAGGGGAAGAGAATACACCAAATGTCCCTTTTCCCACAAATGAAGATACTATTGACTTGTCCACTTGGTTTGTTTACAGTCTGAGGCAGAATTATCAACCCTATCAATGACATACAGTGGGGCAAAAAAGTATTTAGTCAGCCACCAAGTGTGCAAGTTCTCCCACTTAAAAAGATGAGAGAGGCCTGGACATGTCTGGCAGTGCAGGATTTGAGTCCCTGGCGGTGTAGTGTGTTACTGATGGTAGGTTCTTGTGATCATTTTGTGATCAGGCCTCTCTCATCTTTTTAAGTGGGAGAACTTGCACAATTGGTGGCTGACTAAATACTTTTTTGCCCCACTGTAGAGGAATATTTCTGTCATTTCTTTCTGTCATTTCTATTTTGGGTTATCTCGGGTACTTCTGCACAATGATTTGCCATGCAGTGTTGTCGTAATGTATTTAAGTCTTATTGGCGACAGAGTGCAAATCAGGTTTGATATACAGCAGGCCTGGGCAAAGGATGGCCCGGGGGCCGTATGCAGCCCACGACCTGATCCAATACGGCCAGCAGAATCATGCTCAGATCACATAAAGATTTTGTGATAGTAAAGTTTTGAAAATCGTATTTGTTCCACAAATGAAAAGCCCAATGAGTACTCGCCTTTGTATAATGATTTTACTCCCACTGCTTGTTTGGACCTTCATTTTGAAGGTACATATAAACAACAACTGAACGAGGACAGACAGTGACTGACACACACGTCACAGTTACAAATAGTAGCAAGCTAGAAATCGTGCAAAAAAATGAGTTCTTCAACGATTTCAAAGAAAAGGGAAGTAGACAATGAATGTAGGGTGTTTCAGCGAGAGTGGACATTGAAATATGTCTTTATTGAGGTATCAGGGAAAGCTGTGTGTTTGGTGTGCAAAGAGAGCATCGTTGTCTTGAAAGACTACAACTTGTCCCGACACTAGATGAAGCATACAGAGAAATATAGGAATATGTCTTCTGGGCAGAGGGCAAGTGCATCGAAAGAGTTGCTTTCTTAGTTGCAAAAGCAGCAAGGACTTCACAAAACTGCATTCAGCAAACAATGAGATTGCAAGAGCTAGCTATTTACTGTCCCACAAAATTGCTAAATTCCTATGTACTCACCCCATTCGCTGAGGGTGAATTCATTAAAGAATGTTTAATTGACTCTGCAGCAATACTTTGCCCCGACAAGAAAGAGCTGTTTGAAAATGTTTCCCTGTCAAGACGAACAGTGACACGTCATGTTGAGGACATCGCAGACAATATGGAACAGCAGTTGAAAGAAAAGGTACAGGATTTCACCTATTTCTCCTTGGCCCTGGATGAGAGCAGTGATGCATGTGAGCAGTGATGCATGTGAAGAGCACAACCACAGGGAAAGATTTATTGGAGGAGGTTAATAAGTGTGTGGCAAAGCTGGGACTGAGTTTTGAAAGTTATCCAGTGTGACTGCTGACGGGTGCCCCCCTTTTGAAAAGGAGACTAGATCAAGTAGCTGAGCTGAACCCAGATCAGAAAATTATTTTCCTGCATTGCATTATTCACCAGGAGGTGCTCTGTATATGTGTTCTGAAAATGAGCCATGTTGTGGATACAGTCACTAAAGTGGTAAACTTCATAAGAGCAATATCTTTCAACCAGTTTGTCTCACTGTTGGAAGAGACAGAGTCGGGTCATGCAGATCTCCCCTACCACACAAACGTGAGATGGCTGAGTTTGGGGAAGATGCTTAAAAAGGTGTGGGACATGGAGTTGGAGATTTTTTGCAAATTAATGGACAATTTGTGGGTTTCCCTCAACTGCAAGATAAAGAATGGTTGGCTGTTTGTGCCTTCAACGTGGACATCATGGCCCTCATGAATGAACTGAATTCCAAACTACAAGGGAAGACAAGGGAAGGGCCTTGTTGCACATCAGATGTACAGCCTTGTCAAAGCCTTCAAGAGAAAATGACTCCTCCTGACCTGCCAAGTAGAAGCCAACAATCTGACCCACCTTCCAACACTACCAGTCTGTTCCCTATCAGATGACAACAATCTCGCCCACCTTCCAACACTACCAGTCTGTTCCCTATCAGATGACAACAATCTCGCCCACCTTCCGACACTACTAGTCTGTCCCCTATCAGATGACAACAATCTCACCCACCTTCCGACACTACTAGTCTGTCCCCTATCAGATGACAACAATCTCACCCACCTTCCTACACTACTAGTCTGTCCCCTATCAGATGACAACAATCCCACCCACCTTCCGACACTACTAGTCTGTTCCCTATCAGATGACAACAATCTCACCCACCTTCCGACACTACTAGTCTGTCCCCTATCAGATGACAACAATCTCACCCACCTTCCGACACTACTAGTCTGTCCCCTATCAGATGACAACAATCTCACCCACCTTCCTACACTACTAGTCTGTCCCCTATCAGATGACAACAATCTCACCCACCTTCCGACACTACTAGTCTGTCCCCTATCAGATGACAACAATCTCACCCACCTTCCTACACTACTAGTCTGTCCCCTATCAGATGACAACAATCTCACCCACCTTCCGACACTACTAGTCTGTCCCCTATCAGATGACAACAATCTCACCCACCTTCCTACACTACTAGTCTGTCCCCTATCAGATGACAACAATCTCACCCACCTTCCTACACTACTAGTCTGTCCCCTATCAGATGACAACAATCTCACCCACCTTCCTACACTACTAGTCTGTTCCCTATCAGATGACAACAATCTCACCCACCTTCCTACACTACTAGTCTGTCCCCTATCAGATGACAACAATCTCACCCACCTTCCTACACTACTAGTCTGTCCCCTATCAGATGACAACAATCTCACCCACCTTCCTACACTACTAGTCTGTCCCCTATCAGATGACAACAATCTCACCCACCTTCCTACACTACTAGTCTGTCCCCTATCAGATGACAACAATCTCACCCACCTTCCTACACTACTAGTCTGTCCCCTATCAGATGACAACAATCTCACCCACCTTCCTACACTACTAGTCTGTCCCCTATCAGATGACAACAATCTCACCCACCTTCCTACACTACTAGTCTGTCCCCTATCAGATGACAACAATCTCACCCACCTTCCTACACTACTAGTCTGTCCCCTATCAGATGACAACAATCTCACCCACCTTCCTACACTACTAGTCTGTCCCCTATCAGATGACAACAATCTCACCCACCTTCCTACACTACTAGTCTGTCCCCTATCAGATGACAACAATATCACCCACCTTCCTACACTACTAGTCTGTCCCCTATCAGATGACAACAATATCACCCACCTTCCTACACTACTAGTCTGTCCCCTATCAGATGACAACAATCTCACCCACCTTCCTACACTACTAGTCTGTCCCCTATCAGATGACAACAACCTCACCCACCTTCCTACACTACTAGTCTGTTCCCTATCAGATGACAACAATCTCACCCACCTTCCTACACTACTAGTCTGTCCCCTATCAGATGACAACAATCTCACCCACCTTCCTACACTACTAGTCTGTTCCCTATCAGATGACAACAATATCACCCACCTTCCTACACTACTAGTCTGTCCCCTATCAGATGACAACAATCTCACCCACCTTCCTACACTACTAGTCTGTCCCCTATCAGATGACAACAATCTCACCCACCTTCCTACACTACCAGTCTGTCCCCTATCAGATGACAACAATATCACCCACCTTCCTACACTACTAGTCTGTCCCCTATCAGATGACAACAATCTCACCCACCTTCCTACACTACTAGTCTGTTCCCTATCAGATGACAACAACCTCACCCACCTTCCTACACTACTAGTCTGTCCCCTATCAGATGACAACAACCTCACCCACCTTCCTACACTACTAGTCTGTTCCCTATCAGATGACAACAATATCACCCACCTTCCTACACTACTAGTCTGTCCCCTATCAGATGACAACAACCTCACCCACCTTCCTACACTACTAGTCTGTCCCCTATCAGATGACAACAATCTCACCCACCTTCCTACACTACTAGTCTGTCCCCTATCAGATGACAACAACCTCACCCACCTTCCTACACTACTAGTCTGTCCCCTATCAGATGACAACAACCTCACCCACCTTCCTACACTACTAGTCTGTCCCCTATCAGATGACAACAACCTCACCCACCTTCCTACACTACTAGTCTGTCCCCTATCAGATGACAACAATCTCACCCACCTTCCTACACTACTAGTCTGTCCCCTATCAGATGACAACAACCTCACCCACCTTCCTACACTACTAGTCTGTCCCCTATCAGATGACAACAACCTCACCCACCTTCCTACACTACTAGTCTGTCCCCTATCAGATGACAACAATCTCACCCACCTTCCTACACTACTAGTCTGTCCCCTATCAGATGACAACAATCTCACCCACCTTCCTACACTACTAGTCTGTCCCCTATCAGATGACAACAACCTCACCCACCTTCCTACACTACTAGTCTGTCCCCTATCAGATGACAAGAACCTCACCCACCTTCCTACACTACTAGTCTGTCCCCTATCAGATGACAACAACCTCACCCACCTTCCTACACTACTAGTCTGTTCCCTATCAGATGACAACAATCTCACCCACCTTCCTACACTACTAGTCTGTCCCCTATCAGATGACAACAATCTCACCCACCTTCCTACACTACTAGTCTGTCCCCTATCAGATGACAACAATCTCACCCACCTTCCTACACTACTAGTCTGTCCCCTATCAGATGACAACAATCTCACCCACCTTCCTACACTACTAGTCTGTCCCCTATCAGATGACAACAATCTCACCCACCTTCCTACACTACTAGTCTGTTCCCTATCAGATGACAACAATCTCACCCACCTTCCTACACTACTAGTCTGTCCCCTATCAGATGACAACAATATCACCCACCTTCCTACACTACTAGTCTGTCCCCTATCAGATGACAACAATCTCACCCACCTTCCTACACTACTAGTCTGTCCCCTATCAGATGACAACAATATCACCCACCTTCCTACACTACTAGTCTGTCCCCTATCAGATGACAACAATATCACCCACCTTCCTACACTACTAGTCTGTTCCCTATCAGATGACAACAATATCACCCACCTTCCTACACTACTAGTCTGTCCCCTATCAGATGACAACAATCTCACCCACCTTCCTACACTACTAGTCTGTCCCCTATCAGATGACAACAATATCACCCACCTTCCTACACTACTAGTCTGTCCCCTATCAGATGACAACAATCTCACCCACCTTCCTACACTACTAGTCTGTTCCCTATCAGATGACAACAATATCACCCACCTTCCTACACTACTAGTCTGTCCCCTATCAGATGACAACAATATCACCCACCTTCCTACACTACTAGTCTGTCCCCTATCAGATGACAACAATCTCACCCACCTTCCTACACTACTAGTCTGTCCCCTATCAGATGACAACAATATCACCCACCTTCCTACACTACTAGTCTGTCCCCTATCAGATGACAACAATATCACCCACCTTCCTACACTACTAGTCTGTTCCCTATCAGATGACAACAATATCACCCACCTTCCTACACTACTAGTCTGTCCCCTATCAGATGACAACAATCTCACCCACCTTCCTACACTACTAGTCTGTCCCCTATCAGATGACAACAACCTCACCCACCTTCCTACACTACTAGTCTGTCCCCTATCAGATGACAACAACCTCACCCACCTTCCTACACTACTAGTCTGTCCCCTATCAGATGACAACAATCTCACCCACCTTCCTACACTACTAGTCTGTCCCCTATCAGATGACAACAATCTCACCCACCTTCCTACACTACTAGTCTGTCCCCTATCAGATGACAACAACCTCACCCACCTTCCTACACTACTAGTCTGTCCCCCCTATCAGATGACAAGAACCTCACCCACCTTCCTACACTACTAGTCTGTCCCCTATCAGATGACAACAACCTCACCCACCTTCCTACACTACTAGTCTGTTCCCTATCAGATGACAACAATCTCACCCACCTTCCTACACTACTAGTCTGTCCCCTATCAGATGACAACAATCTCACCCACCTTCCTACACTACTAGTCTGTCCCCTATCAGATGACAACAATCTCACCCACCTTCCTACACTACTAGTCTGTCCCCTATCAGATGACAACAATATCACCCACCTTCCTACACTACTAGTCTGTCCCCTATCAGATGACAACAATCTCACCCACCTTCCTACACTACTAGTCTGTTCCCTATCAGATGACAACAATATCACCCACCTTCCTACACTACTAGTCTGTCCCCTATCAGATGACAACAATATCACCCACCTTCCTACACTACTAGTCTGTCCCCTATCAGATGACAACAATCTCACCCACCTTCCTACACTACTAGTCTGTCCCCTATCAGATGACAACAATATCACCCACCTTCCTACACTACTAGTCTGTCCCCTATCAGATGACAACAATATCACCCACCTTCCTACACTACTAGTCTGTTCCCTATCAGATGACAACAATATCACCCACCTTCCTACACTACTAGTCTGTCCCCTATCAGATGACAACAATATCACCCACCTTCCTACACTACTAGTCTGTCCCCTATCAGATGACAACAATCTCACCCACCTTCCTACACTACTAGTCTGTCCCCTATCAGATGACAACAATATCACCCACCTTCCTACACTACTAGTCTGTCCCCTATCAGATGACAACAACCTCACCCACCTTCCTACACTACTAGTCTGTCCCCTATCAGATGACAACAATATCACCCACCTTCCTACACTACTAGTCTGTCCCCTATCAGATGACAACAATATCACCCACCTTCCTACACTACTAGTCTGTCCCCTATCAGATGACAACAATATCACCCACCTTCCTACACTACTAGTCTGTTCCCTATCAGATGACAACAATCTCACCCACCTTCCTACACTACTAGTCTGTCCCCTATCAGATGACAACAATCTCACCCACCTTCCTACACTACTAGTCTGTCCCCTATCAGATGACAACAACCTCACCCACCTTCCTACACTACTAGTCTGTCCCCTATCAGATGACAACAATCTCACCCACCTTCCTACACTACTAGTCTGTCCCCTATCAGATGACAACAACCTCACCCACCTTCCTACACTACTAGTCTGTCCCCTATCAGATGACAACAACCTCACCCACCTTCCTACACTACTAGTCTGTCCCCTATCAGATGACAACAACCTCACCCACCTTCCTACACTACTAGTCTGTCCCCTATCAGATGACAACAATCTCACCCACCTTCCTACACTACTAGTCTGTCCCCTATCAGATGACAACAATATCACCCACCTTCCGACACTACTAGTCTGTCCCCTATCAGATGACAACAATCTCACCCACCTTCCTACACTACTAGTCTGTCCCCTATCAGATGACAACAATATCACCCACCTTCCTACACTACTAGTCTGTCCACTATCAGATGACAACAATCTCACCCACCTTCCTACACTACTAGTCTGTTCCCTATCAGATGACAACAATCTCACCCACCTTCCTACACTACTAGTCTGTCCCCTATCAGATGACAACAATATCACCCACCTTCCTACACTACTAGTCTGTTCCCTATCAGATGACAACAATCTCACCCACCTTCCTACACTACTAGTCTGTCCCCTATCAGATGACAACAATCTCACCCACCTTCCTACACTACACGCTGCTGCGTGCTTTGAACAGTGAGTTTTCTCATCGTTTTGAGGATTTCAAAGTGTTGGAAAATGACATGCTGTTAGTTTATTATCCTTTCACCTTCAATGTGGATAACTCTCCCACTGACCTGCAACTTTAGTTTATCGATCTTCAGTCTGAGGCAGTGATCGGAGAACTTTTCAAAACAATGTCACTGACAAGGTTCTATGCATCTCGATTAACAAAACATTTCAAAGATTAGGAGTTCTGCTCAGAAGATGTTTGTACTGTTTGGGTCAGCCTATGTATATGTGAACAGACATTTTAAGTGATGAAATATAACAAGTCAAGGCACAGATAATCTCTTACTGACTCTCACGTCTCAGCAATCCTGCGCATAGCGACGTCAGAAACTATACCTGACTTCACTGCTCTAGTCAATGCCCCTCAGAGACTTCACTCCTCACACTGATTTGAGTCATTTAAATGTAATGTTGAGCTCTCTCTCTTTTCTTGTGTTTTTGTGCATACCCGTTAACAAGAGTTCTGTCCGTGGTGCTGAATGCACAGTGTACTTTTCCCTCCCTGTAGTTCATTGCATGTTAAATAATGAAAATACCCACCAAAAGGAGAACATGGACGTGGTTTATTTCTGTGCATGTTAAAACAGTAAAATAAGTAGCATATCTGGATGTGATTTACAATAGCTATATCTGTCAACACAGTCATACACATGATGTATAATCCTGTAATATGATTCTGTCCTGCAATGGCAAAAATATATTTTAATGTGGCCCTCCATGGAAAATAATTGCTATAGTATTTTCTTAAGGATGAGAGAGCAGCACTGTAGCAGAGACTATGCCAATGACACCCAGTTGGAGGTGTAATCCTGATGACTTTTCAGGGAGAGCTATCCTCATACAAGTACTTAGCTGAGTTCCACTAAGCCAGCCAGCACTGGAAGTGCTGGCTGGCTTAGTGGAACTCAGCCCTCTGAAGTCATCTTTCCACTGTCCGCACTGGGCTGCATCTCCAAGGTGTTGTGCTGCTAGCATTATTACTTTCCAGTCTGTTTGTCACCGTGTGGTCCGAAATACTCCATGTGTGTCCATCCCCCATCGTTGCTGCTGTCTGGCCTGGCGCGGTACTATCCACCAATTAGAATGCTAGCTCATCCCTTCCAGGATCAATCACCAGGCTCCCTGGCGAGACGGTGTTTGGCACCAGGACTGAGTCTCTCTCTCCTAACCCTAACCCCGGAGGAGGGACTGTCCTAGCCAAGGAACTACTGGGACGGCGGTAATTTGTCTTGGTTTGTTGTCATCTTCAGACAGTTATGAGACAATGGTTATATTATGGTTAGGGCTAGGGCTACCACACTTTATTTACAGTTTCGTCTAGCATTTAAATAAATTACGTCGTACCAGTGTGTACTTTCATATAAATGTTTTCACTTATGATTGGAACCCTTCCTACTAGGCACAAACGTCAGTTCAACGTCTAGTTCTGAGCCCTCTCCTTTACTCCCTGTTCATCAAGCCTCCAACTCAATCATCAAGTTTGCGGACGACACAACAGTGGTAGGCTTGATTACCAACAACGACGAGACGGCCTACAGAGAGGAGGTGAGGGCCCTCGGAGTGTGGTGTCAGGAAAATAACCTCACACTCAACGTCAACAAAACTAAGGAGATGATTGTGGACTTCAGGAAACAGCAGAGGGAACACCCCCCTATCCACATCGATGGAACAGTAGTGGAGAGGGTAGCAAGTTTTAAGTTCCTCGGCATATACATCACAGACAAACTGAATTGGTCCACTCACACAGACAGCGTCGTGAAGAAGGCGCAGCAGCGCCTCTTCAACCTCAGGAGGCTGAAGAAATTCGGCTTGTCACCAAAAGCACTCACAAACTTCTACAGATGCACAATCGAGAGCATCCTGGCGGGCTGTATCACCGCCTGGTACGGCAACTGTTCCGCCCTCAACCGTAAGGCTCTCCAGAGGATAGTGAGGTCTGCACAACGCATCACCGGGGGAAAACTACCTGCCCTCCAGGACACCTACACCACCCGATGTTACAGGAAGGCCATAAAGATCATCAAGGACATCAACCACCCGAGCCACTGCCTGTTCACCCCGCTATCATCCAGAAGGCGAGGTCAGTACAGGTGCATCAAAGCTGGGACCGAGAGACTGAAAAACAGCTTCTATCCCAAGGCCATCAGACTGTTAAACAGCCACCACTAACATTGAGTGGCTGCTGCCAACACACTGACATTGACACTGACCCAACTCCAGCCACTTTAATAATGGGAATTGATGGGAAATGATGTAAATATATCACTAGCCATTTTAAACAATGCTACCTTATATAATGTTACGTACCCTACATTATTAATCTCATATGCATACGTATATACTGTATTCTATATCATCGACTGCATCCTTATGTAATACATGTATCACTAGCCACTTTAACTATGCCACTTTGTTTACTTTGTCTACATACTCATCTCATATGTATATACTGTTCTCGATACCATCTACTGTATGCTGCCCTGTACCATCACTCATTCATATATCCTTATGTACATATTCTTTATTATTTATTCTTTAAATATTTAAAATATTTCAACAAAAATGTCCATTCATTATAATCCACAATCATTTTATCATCAATTTCTCTCAGGCTATCATCAGTCATTGGTGTAAATGCTGTGCTTGTTGAGTGTCCTTCCCTATAAGCACGCTGAAATTCTGTTGTCAATTTGTTTACTGTGAAATAGCATTGTATCTGCTCAAACACATTTTTTTCCAGAAGTTTACTAAGGGTTGGTAACAGGCTGATTGGTCGGCTATTTGAGCCAGTAAAGGGGGCTTTGCTATTCTTGGGTAGCGGAATGACTTTAGCTTCCCTCTATGCACACACTCTCTAGTCGGCTTAAATTGAAGATGTGAAATAGGTGTGGCAATATCGTCTGCTATTATCCTCAGACATTTTCCATCAAGATTGCCAGACCCGGGTGGCTTGTCATTGTTGATAGACAACAATCATTATTTCACCTCTTCTACACTGATTTTACGGAATTCAAAAGTCTTGTCTTTCATAATTTGGTCCAATATACTTGGATTTGTAGTGTCAGCGTTTGTTGCTGGCATGTCATCCCTAAGTTTGCTTATCTTGCCAATGAAAAAGTCATTAAAGTAGTTAGCAATATCAATGGGCTTTGTGATGAATGAGCCATCTGATTCAATGAATGAAGGAGCCGAGTTGGATTTTTTCCCCAAAATGTAATTTAAGTTTCCCCAAAGCTTTTTACTATCATTCTTTATCTGTTATCTTTGTTTCATAGTGTAGTTTATTTTTTATTTAGTTTAGTCACATGATTTCTTAATTTAATTCAATTCCTCACCAATCCAAGGGGGGGATTTAAGAGTTTTTATAGTCATTTTCTTAATGGTTGCATGCTTATTATTATGATTATTATTATTGTATTTCACCTTGATTTAGCCAGTGCAAGTAGAGATACAGGGGTGCAAAGGAGCAAGATAAATAAATAAATACAGTATGGGGATGAGGTAGTTGGATGGGCTATTTACAGATAGGCTATGTACAGGTGCAGTGATCTGTGAGCTGCTCAGACAGCTGGTGCTTAAAGCTAGTGAGGGAAATATGAGTCTCCAGCTTCAGTGATTTTTGCAATTCATTCCAGTCATTGACAGCAGAGAACTGGAAGGACAGGTGGCCAAAGGAGGAATTGGCTTTGGGGGTGACTAGAGAGATATACCTGCTGGAGCGCGTGCTACGGGTGGGTGCTGCTATGGTGACCAGTGAGCTGAGATAAGGCGGGGCCTTACCTATTAGAGACTTGTAGATGACCTGAAGCCAGTGGGTTTGGCGACAAGTATGAAGCGATGTCCAGCCAACGAGAGCGTACTGGTCACAGTGGTGGGCAGTATATGGGGCTTTGGTCACAAAATGGATGGCACTGTGATAGACTGCATCCAATTTGTTGAGTGTTGGGGGCTATTTTGTAAATGACATCGCCATAGTCGAGGATCTGCAGGATGGTCAGTTTTACGAGGGTATGTTTAGCAGCATGAGTGAAGGATTCTTTGTTAGGAATCCAGGTACCTCTGGATCCGATCTTGATTGGGAAGTCACCAAGGACCAAGGTGCCGGAACCTCTGGTTCTAGGTAGGCAAAGCTGTTTCTGGTCTGTGTGAGTTCCGGGCTCAACATCTCCATGGAGACCCCCGTTTCCAGAGGACACCTTCTTCAACTTCCACGGTGGCCCCATGGCTGGTTGGTTGGGTCGAGAACAGCTCTGTTCTCCAGGGAAGGGGGAGACCCCTTCGGGGATAAAACCCTGCCTAGCACCGGCCAGTCGGCTGTGGAGAGCCGACACAGCGGCGAAACCTCCACCAGACCAGAAAATAAAAGTAGGTGGGCGTGGTTTCCCCAGTAGCATATGTAGGTTGCAACATTGAAAGTAAGCGTGGTCCACATTGTCCCGAAGCAAAGTAAACACAGCTCCTGCAACGCTGGAAACGTTCAATAGCGGCCTCCACTTGAGGCCGCCGAGCCAGCTAGGCAAGCTGGGCTTTCGCCTTCTCTCCCCCTATACGGAATCTGGCCTGATCCGGGGACAGAAAGCAGCGCTCACAACAATTTAGCCCAACAGAGCCGCAGGATTCAAAATAAAATAAAAGTATATAAAAACACTGTCATATAAAAACGCTGCTTTTAAACCGTCCATCAAATATTATTTTTTCAACACTGCTTTTAAACTGTCTTTAGTTCAGCTTTCGGCATTCGACAGCGTTCAACAACAACAAACATCTCTGGAGAGACCTAGTGGGCGACGTCCTGCGGCAAGGTGGGCCACCAGTACTTCTCAGAGAAGGATTGGATGGTGCGGGTGATACCTGGATGTCCAGTGGCGAAAGGTCAACAACCACTCTCTCACCCCCGTGGGGACGTAGATGCATTCTAGAGGGCAGGTGGCAGGAGCAGGTTCCCTCTGCAGAGCATGACGGATGTCCACATCTACGTCCCAACGATACAGGAGGTCCGATTGGTGGGCACATACAGGACTCTCAACCGGCATGGAAGAGGAAAGCAGGTCCTCCAACATCCTGGTCCCCAGGTGGTTATTTTCATCCTCGACCATGAGATGGTGGGGTTGTGACGTTGGGTCCACAGAAGGCCAAGGATTACCTTGTGCCATGATGTTGGCCTGGGGGGTAGGTTTATGACAGTCATTAATACCTCTTCCCCCCTTTTTCCTCTCTCTACCCTACTGAGGTTACATTTGCAAAACCCTTGGTTAACATAGAGATTCTGGGAACATCAGAAGGTGGGGGGAAATGAACTATATTCTGGTATTCCGACCAATGGAACATATGCGGTGGTACTTAATGAATATGATGTCAGATCGGTTGTCATCTGAGACATTCTCATCAATGATAAGATGACATAAACTCTACAGTGGAAAGTCTACACATCAGAGCTATCGGATTCACATGGAATTGTTGTTCAATGTAAATGTTTGAATATTAAATTATTCCTGATGGGATGAAATGTGATTTTAGCTTCTAACATGTGAGATTTGGGTTTTCATAAGACAAGGGCTCTGCTCAATCAGTGTCCCGCCACTGTGAAGGGACATGGGCTATAAAACTTTTCAAACATGCCCTCCTCTCCCTTCCTATATAAGCCCTTGACGACAATAGAACCTCCTGTTCCAATGATGTGAGGACGATGGTCCAATGTCAGAATGGTTCAGATAATAACTACAGAACGAAGCCAACGTCAGCGTGAGCTTGGTTGCGAATGGTATGAACTTTGAACTCTTATTCACTACAGAAGTGATACCTCCTAGCCGTTGAGTTAGCAACAGCAGATGCAACGAGGGTTAGGAAGGAACAGACAGAGTATCCCTGAGTATTCTGTAGCTCAGTTGGTAGAGCATGGTGCTTGTAACGCCAGGGTAGTGGGTTCGATCCCCGGGACCACCCATACGTAGAATGTATGCACACATGACTGTAAGTCGCTTTGGATAAAAGCGTCTGCTAAATGGTATATATTATTATTATTATTATTATTATTATCCCGTCTATCACCCAACAACGTTACTACAATGTATTCAACTGACAACCAGAGACATTCTTCAAAGGACTCGGTTTGGCAACACGGCCTTCCATCTAATACCAACCTACCGAAGCGCAGCTCAGAGTAAATATTTATTGCATTTTCCTTTTCCAAATGGGCGGTAATTTAGAATGCATCAGATACTGCATTTACGATAGCACAGCTTTTCCCTGTGTCCCTCAGTCTTCCCGCACTTTCACTCAAACCCAGCCCTTTTCCTTTGTGTAACAAGCTGTCATATCTGTACCGCCCACTAGGGATGTTTTCCTTTATGATGTCATTTGTAATCAAGTTATGATTTAATTATGTGTAGTTCTGTGTGATTAGTTAGATATTTAGTAAATAAATAATTAAACCCAATTGTGTATTGCTGATTCAAATTGTTAGCCAGGGTTCGTGCAGATAACCAAGAATTTACAACTCAGATGAGACTGAATTAAGATGAGGATTAATATTGACTGCTACTGATGTAAAATATTACTAGGTCTTTCGTGGTGCCTGACTCTCTAGGTAATTACATTTACATGATTAGCTCAATCAGGTGATATTAATTACGGAGAAAGTATTTGATAGAATAGCGTGTCATATCACTTAATCCGGCATAGCCAAAGACACGACACTTGTGTACGGGTGCGGTGGTGATGAATAAGGGAAGGCTTTCCTGGTGCGTGGGTCCCACGGTGAGGATGAGTGGTGCGGTGATGTGCATAATTGTGCCGGATCCCAATGGTCGTGTATCTAGGGCTTGGACAGGAAAAGGAGAAGAGGAGAGCGGGTATGAGTTTAAGTTCAAGGAGGAGGCGAGGGCCTGGTTGATGAAGTTCCCAGCACCACTGGAGTCCAATAGAGCTGTATAGATAGCACTTGAGGGACAGCCAGCCAGTGAATTAGGAACCAGAAAGGGTTTGCCGGGATAACGATAATAATGGATTATTCACGTCAACTCTGGGAGACGGAAGGGCAATGGGGCCGCCCATCTGCTCTAGCGGGTTCCCCTACTGGCCGCAATAGGGACAAAGCCCCAGCTGTCTCTGGCAACGCCGCTCTGCCACGGAGAGATGTGTGGCCCCTAACTCCTTGAGTTCAGCCTCTGCCTCAGGACAGGCAAAGGATGGAGGTGAGTGGCGAGGTGGACATCTGGGCACCCAAAGAAAGTTATCCAGATGGATGGCCATCGAGGTGAGTGTCCAAGGATATGTTGTCATCCCAAGTCTGTCTGGACCTCCTCGCGCAGACCACTAGGGAATAGAGATGCGGAGCGCCGGCTCATTCCATCTGCTGGAAGCTGCCACAGGCGAAAGGAGAGGCTCTTGGCATCCTGCCGGTCTGGGCACCTTGCCAGAGCTGGAAAAGTCGCTCACCTCCCTCTCTGCCCTCTAGAGGATAGTCGAAGACTGCCCTGAACAAGGCCATGAACGTCTTACGAATCCAGCTCCTCCTCTCCTCCCTCCCAAATGGTCGCACCCCACACCAACACCCATCCGGTCAGCAAGGAAATGACCGTGGCAACCTTGGACCTCTTGGTGATGGGAGCTCCCATCTGATAGACAAACTAGAGGGAGCACTGAAGTAGTAAGCCACAACATTTTGATGGAGTACCATCATATTTCTCCGGAAGGGACAGTTGGGCAGCTCTGACCTGGGGGGACGGCTGGGTAGGATGGGGGACTGGCTCACTTGTACGACCCGTGGTAGGAGGCCCTCTGATAGTGGTATGGAGAACCTCGCTGGTGGTGTCAAGGCAGTGGAGACCACAGAGGACCTCCTCCATTGCCATACCAAGTTTCGCCAGCTGGTCATGTTGTTGATGGAGTAGATGCCCTTGTTCATTAACCATCTGGTAGAGAGTTGAATCTTCTGCTGCTTCCATATTGCGAGGTGTTATTCGAGGTGTTATATGCAGGGAGTCAGAAAGCAGGTGCAGAAGGTGAGTTTTAACACTGAACAGATACAAAAGAACAAACCTGGGACGCGTACTGCACGTGAGAGAAAAACCAATAACACTTAAGTATGGATGACAAGGGATGGCTAAATAAAGGGGGAGTAATCAGGGAAATTATGAGTCCAGGTGTGCCTAATGATGAGGCGCGGGTGTGCGTAATGAAGGTTGCCAGGTGTTTGTAAAGATGGGTTGCCAGGACCGGTGGTTAGTATCCCAGCAACGTCAAGCACTGGAGAGGGGGAGCGGGAGTAGACGTGACAGATGTCTTCAAATCCTTAGGTAGATTTTCTGTTCGATTTCTAAGAAAAAAAGTTCAAATCCAGACGGTGAGGCCCCTCTGCTGAAGGGTTTGACGTAGATTTACTCCACAGTAAGAGAACAGTACCATGGCACGAAGCGAGACCCAAATGCAGACACAGGAGGCAGATGGTTGGAGTCTTAAAATATTTATTAATCCAAAGGGGTAAGCAAGAGAATGGTCGTGGACAGGCAAAAGGTCAAAACCAGATCAGAGTCCAGGAGGTACAGAGTGGCAGACAGGCTCATGGTCAGGCAGGCGGGTACAAAGTCCAGAAACAGGCAAGGGTCAAAACTGGGAGGACTAGAAAAAGGAGAATAGCAAAAGGAGTACGGAAAAAACACACTGGCTGACCTGACTTAAACATACAAGACGAACTGGCACAGAGAGACAGGAAACACAGGGATAAATACACTGGGGAAAATGAGCCACACCTGGAGGAGGTGGAGACAATCACAGGGACAGGTGAAACAGATCAGGGCGTGACAAACAGATGTATTGTGTTGCAACATGCAAACCACAAAAAAGGAAACATCACAAAAATCATTAACCAATCATCTTAAATGGACATCTATCAACAACGTGTGTGTCACGCCCTGGTCGTAGTATTTTGTGTTTTTCTTCATGTATTTGGTCAGGCCAGGGTGTGACATGGGTTTTTGTATGTGGTGTGTAGATAGTGGGATTGTAGCTTAGTGGGGTGTTCTAGTTTAGTCTATGGCTGTCTGAAGTGGTTCTCAATCAGAGGCAGGTGTTTATCGTTGTCTCTGATTGGGAACCATATTTAGGCAGCCATATTCTTTGGTTGTATTGTGGGTGATTGTCCTGAGTGTCTTGATGTCCTTGTGCTGTGTTAGTTGACACAAGTATAGGCTGTTTTCGGTTTTCGTTTCGTTTATTGTTTTGTAGTGTTTGTGTTTATTCGTGTTTACGTTGTGTGATTAAACATGGATCGCAATATACACGCTGCAGTTTGGTCCGACTCTCCTTCACCACATGAAAACCGTGACAGTGTGTCAGATTGAAGACACCATTGTCTGTCTCTGACTTTTATCCATTTACTGAAAGTCACAGATTGGTTAAATCTACTGTCTCCTCTTCACCGAAGACTTGAAGAAGAGAAGGAAGAGGAGGGTTTGGCAGCTGGAGTAAAGTAGGAATGAGGAGAGGAAAATGTAGTGAGGCCATGGGCTGGCTTTGTCTAGTCTAATACTCCCTTATGAGGACTGTTTTAGATTAGAAAAAGGGACTTTCTCAAGTGCCCTGTATCATGTATAAAAAGCACATTTAAACATGACAAATTGCTCATCAGAAGCAGACGATTCAGCTTGCTGCAAACACATCTTCCACTTATGAGGGAATTATGTAAAAGCTTCATTGCAGTATAAGCTGGAGCTAGGCAACATCATCATTGCTGAACGGACATTGAAAAGCCTGTTAAAGTCAACGTTTTTATTTTGGTATTGCAATAGTTGGTAACTATGCACCTAAATGATAATTAAATCATAAGAAATGGTGCATGAATGGCAATGAACAAGAACGACAGGAGCAGTCAGAGCTACTGATGAGCCCAAAGGGGACAATGTACTGAAATGAGCTCTCAATATTTACTCCTTGTAAATTACTCAGCAGACTAAGTGCCCGGATGTAGTTACTGTTAAAATGGCTACTAATCACCTACCTGATGGTTTTATGTCACCTCAGGCACTGTAGGAGGAAGTGATCTGTTTAATTGTGCTTGGCACAAAGAGGTATAACAGTACTGTACAGCAAGTATTATGTAACATTGCGTACCTGCACTGTAATAACACTGTTGCTATGTCGATACCATGTGAATATGTATGTTTTTTGGACACCCAGAAGTTTGAGCAGGTTGTCCATGTTGATTGACCACAGGCCCTATTCGCCCTCTATCAGTCACTCCATTTTGACAAAGTAGGTGTTAGCAGTCTGCTAACCTTCAGGCTTTTGCTTCACTCTACAGGCCTTTGGTTCACTGTCTGAGACTTAAACCCAGTCAGTCACCTGGAGAGTGTACTGCTAAGTGGCAAAGGTTCACAGATGAAACCTTCTCCATGGACACCTTCCAGTGCTTTCTTCTATCTACGCTCTCCAACCCACTGCACTTCACCTTTCATCTACAGAGCCGTGTGGGAAACTAGTGTTTTTAAAATAGACCCCAGTCCCCCACAGGTGGAAAAACACCCCAACTCACCTCCACGCAGGCGGCACTTCCCGGTTCAGAGCCCCTAGTGTGATGACGGGTCTGTAAACGTGGAACTTACAGTATGACGCACTTCTCTGCCTTCTTTTAGCTGTTATGTTTTCATAACCTTAAAGTGCAGGTTATGTAAGAGCAGTTATGAACAGCCAGGTAAACAGAGAGGAGGTGGTGAAATGGAGACGCTATCCACGGGGTGAAGGAAACTGACCCAGATCCATGACTGTGAGAATGACTGATTTTAGAGAGAGAGAGAGATCCAAGTATTTCCTAATGGAGAGTTTCAGAAGACATCGATCCCCCTGGTGTTTGGCCCTGCAGCTCTAGGCTGCGGTGAGATTTATTGATCGTGAGCTCTAAACTGATCTTTGGCTAAGATTGGTCTGGCGAGGTCTGCCAAGTGATATTGGTACTCCTACACCTTTCCACTAGGAGGTGGATAAAGCAGGTTGCGTTACAAAAGACGACCATAATTCCATGAGCATCCTAACTTAGAACTTTTGTTTAAATCATGTATTGCGCAACTTAGGAGCACTGAACATAAATCCGGCCATAGTGACAGGTAGCTTTTGTGGAAGCCAACACAACCCTACATGCACATTAACTTAACACGTTAGAGTCTGTCCGCCTGTCTTCAGCTGCTAATCATGGGATGATTTAAAAAGCTCATGCTGACACCAGTGATATTTCACTCTTGATTTCGCCATTTATTTTTGCTCCAGTCTTGACATGATGTCGGCGCTTACAGCTGTCTTTTATTAGGTGGACGAGGTCATTTGTCCCCAGCCAGAGGTTTCCTGAGTGACAATGACACAACGTCGCCACCGCCAGCCAAATGTGTCATGTCAGCTGGAAGCGGGACGTGTCTGTCACACGTGGAGCGTACAGTAGGCCTGACCTTAAGGTCAGCTGCAGCCACAGAGTAGCTGTAACTGGCAAGCTGTATAGGAGTCATCAGATCTTAAACCATAACCACAAGTGCTGTGAAATGTGATGTTGTTTACAGTCTGTTTCTACAGTATGGTTTCTGTGCCAGAGCAGACGATGCGTGACTAATTGTACTCTGCATTTAAAACTTTGTGGGCTTGTTGTATGGACTGTAAACGGACACAGTTTGACTGGGAGACTGGGAGACATTGTTGCTATTTGTCTGGTAAAGTATGACTTGAGTCTGATATTAGTAAGTCCTTGGTGCCAGCTATTGATATGGTTTAGAATTGACTGACATTTGATGTTGTGTTTTTATAATGCTAGATGAACGGGGATCTCGTTATGTCACCATTGTGTCCCCCTGCTTCGCTTTGATGATGACATAAAAAAAACTGCAAAAAGCTTTTGAGCTTTGCCATGGGTGAACGTCACTGGTTACCATTATTATATTGGCCCCTATGTGGAACATTTGAGCAATTACAAGTTCTTGTACTGTACTGAGTACATTCTCATTTAAGCCAAGATGTGATGGAAATATGTCATACAGTATAATTCCTAGCTTCCCCATTTCAGAGACAATTCTTCCATTCAGATGAAGACGGACATATGAAAACATTCTGTTCTCATTCGACTGGTCATAAAGTGATAAGTTTAGGGCCTGCAATAAGAGTGAACGGACATCAGCAAACACACGTTTTCCCAGAGTTGGATAAATCATTCACAGTTGTCATCAGCACAGCTAAGTGCAAAAACGTTATGCCAGATTATTACAGGCAGGAGTATAACTAACTACCGTAACTACTGTCCCGATGTTGAAGGATTGTAGACAAGACAGTTCATAAGTAATCATTAGTTGCTGATAGCCTTCTTGCATCTCTTTGTTATGTAACCTCTTTCTCCTTAGATAGTTGTTTCCCTCCAAAATGAGAAACATGCATTGATTGCAGCGTTGTGCAGTGTGTCATGGCTCTGGATGTCATAAAGCCATAGAAGTCGCCATTAAACATCAACTGACACTAGCCGGCCAACAATTCTGGTCTCAGGGAGGACAGGCTAATATGCTCCTCAAAACCTTGCCCCCTGCTTATAAAAGGTCAAATATACAATAAGCAATATGTTCTTCCAGGGCTTTTTTAAGTAATCTCTTTCTACCCCATCCGTTGGCCTTTTTAAGTAATTCACGTTTCTAAAATGCTTTGTATTTTGTTGAACTCACGGTCTGTCTTAGAACCATAACCTGCCATCTTTGACATCATCCTCCTTCCATGTTAATAATGACTCTTATTCAAGCAGATATGATCAACACAGCACATTTACAACCTCACATATCCTGCATCTCCCTGTATGTAGAAATTAAGTTTAATTCCAAAACGCTATACAGTATATACATTTGAAACAATATGGGTAAATTCACTTTATTTGTTTAAATAAATGATGTAAGAGATTGGTGTGTTTTTTTCCCAATCTAATCATGGCATAGGGTTGGTAAATGACAGACGTATTTGTTTGAATACTATCACTAGGTAGTTTCATTTCAGAGGGACGAACAATCAAATTTAGTTGCAAAACTAGATATATCTGCCTCACTCAGAGAAGAAACTAGCACTGCAGGGTGTGAAAAATAATCATGTTTTAAATTTTTTTAAACGGTACCATTGATACATTTGTGACAATATAACAAAAAAAAACATGTTAAAAAATGCATCGACATGGTAATATGGGCTCTGATCAAAAGCAGGGAACTATATAACCGCCCTACAGCCATCGGGCATCAGCCATCTGCCATTGAAGGAATGTTTCCTTTAAAATAAATGAAAGCTGCTATACTGCCTGGGTTGCGCACGCACTGCGTCACCTCCAATGGCAGTGTCTAAGCTTAAGAATTGCCAAGGTTCAATGATGGCTGACGCACCTGTTCATTTTATCTTGTGACTTTAAATAATGAGGAAAAAAGTAAATTTTGGTTGCATATGGCCTGGACTAGACACCACTGGTTATTTAACTAAGTTGTATGTGTCACACCTGCTCCCGCTCACGCTCAAATAATATAAATAATAATATATGCCATTTAGCAGACGCTTTTATCCAAAGCGACTTACAGTCATGTGTGCATACATTCTACGTATGGGTGGTCCCGGGAATCGAACCCACTACCCTGGCGTTACAAGCGCCATGCTCTACCAACTGAGCTACAGAAGGCGCCAGGCTCCCAAACATTACGCACTCATGCCACCATCATTACACACACCTGCCTTCCCCCGTCACGCGCATCAGCAATTATTGGACTCACCTGGACTCAATCACCTCTGTCATTACCTCCCCTATATCTGTTTGGTTCCCCGCTCTGTTCCCTGCTACAGCATTAATTATTGTTTCTCATTTTGTACCCGTGTTCATTTAATCAGGAAACAGACAAAGACCAAAACAAGAACAGATTTGTTCTTGTCTTGGTCATTGTCTGTTTCCTGATTAAATGTTGACTCCCCGTACCGGCTTCGGTCCTTACAGTATGAAGTCAAGAAGCTTCTAGCTAGCAGAAACTCTAGCAAGCTACATTGACTATGTTCATAATGTAAACAAAAGAAACGTGTGTAATTAGAGGATCATTTAGCACAAGCATATTCCTTCGCCATTGACACTACGCTGATAGTGGAGCTGAAGGGTTAGGAATAGCCATTGACACCTAGCTGATAGTGGAGCTGAAGGGTTAGGAATAGCCATTGACACCAAGCTGATAGTGGAGCTGAAGGGTAAGGAATAGCCATTGAAACCAAGCTGATAGTGGAGCTGAAGGGTAAGGAATAGCCATTGACACCAAGCTGATAGAAGAACTGGGGGTAAGGAAAAGACATTGACACTACGCTGATAGCGGAGCTGAAGGATAAGAAATAACCATTGAAACTAGGCTGAAAGAGGAGCTGGGGTAAGGAATAGTCATTGACACTAATCTGATAGTGGACCTGAAGGATAAGGAATAGCCATTGACACTACGCTGATAGTGGAGCTGAAGGGTAAGGAATAGCCATTGACACTACTCTGATAGTGAAGCTGAAGGATAAGGAATAGCCATTGACACTACGCTGATAGTGGAGCTGAAGGGTTAGGAATAGTCATTGACACTACTCTGATAGTGAAGCTGAAGGATAAGGAATAGCCATTGACACCAAGCTGATAGTGGAGCTGAAGGGTAAGTAATAGCCATTGACACTAAGCTAATAGTGGAGCTGAAGGGTTAGGAATAGCCATTGACTCCAAGCTGATAGTGGAGCTGAAGGGTAAGGAATTGCCGTTGACACCAAGCTGATAGTGGAACTGAAGGGTAAGTAATAGCCATTGACACTAAGCTAATAGTGGAGCTGAAGGGTAAGGAATAGCCATTGACACTACTCTGATAGTGAAGCTGAAGGATAAGGAATAGCCATTGACACCAAGCTGATAGTGGAGCTGAAGGGTTAGGAATAGCCATTGACTCCAAGCTGATAGTGGAGCTGAAGGGTAAGGAATTGCCGTTGACACCAAGCTGATAGTGGAACTGAAGGGTAAGTAATAGCCATTGACACTAAGCTAATAGTGGAGCTGAAGGGTAAGGAATAGCCATTGACACTACTCTGATAGTGAAGCTGAAGGATAAGGAATAGCCATTGACACCAAGCTGATAGTGGAGCTGAAGGGTTAGGAATAGCCATTGACTCCAAGCTGATAGTGGAGCTGAAGGGTAGGGAATTGCCGTTGACACCAAGCTGATAGTGGAACTGAAGGGTAAGTAATAGCCATTGACTCTAAGCTAATAGTGGAGATGAAGGGTTAGGAATAGCCATTGACATTACGCTGATTGTGGAGCTGAAGGGTAAGGAATAGCCATTGACACTACGCTGGTAGTGGAGCTGAAGGTTAGGAATAGCCATTGACACCAAGCTGATAGTGGAGCTGAAGGGTAAGGAATAGCCATTGACACCAAGCTGATAGTGGAGCTGACAGATAAGGAATAGTCATTGACACTACTCTGATAGTGGACCTGAAGGCTATTCCTTAGCCATTGACACTACTCTGATAGTGGAGCTGAATGGTTAGGAATAGCCATTGACACCAAGCTGATAATGGAGCTGAAGGGTAAGGAATAGCCATTGACACTACGCTGGTAGTGGAGCTGAAGGTTAGGAATAGCCATTGACACCAAGCTGATAGTGGAGCTGAAGGGTAAGGAATAGCCATTGACACCAAGCTGATAGTGGAGCTGACAGATAAGGAATAGTCATTGACACTACTCTGATAGTGGACCTGAAGGATAAGGAATAGCCATTGACACCAAGCTGATAGTGGAGCTGACAGATAAGGAATAGTCATTGACACTATGCTGATCGTGGAGCTGAAGGGTAAGGAATAGCCATTGACTCCAAGCTGATAGTGGAGCTGAAGGGTAAGGAATTGCCGTTGACACCAAGCTGATAGTGGAACTGAAGGGTAAGTAATAGCCATTGACACTAAGCTGATCATGGAGCTGAAGGGTAAGGAATAGCCATTGACACCAAGCTGATAGTGGAGCTGAAGGGTTAGGAATAGCCATTGACTCCAAGCTGATAGTGGAGCTGAAGGGTAGGGAATTGCCGTTGACACCAAGCTGATAGTGGAACTGAAGGGTAAGTAATAGCCATTGACTCTAAGCTAATAGTGGAGATGAAGGGTTAGGAATAGCCATTGACATTACGCTGATTGTGGAGCTGAAGGGTAAGGAATAGCCATTGACACTACGCTGGTAGTGGAGCTGAAGGTTAGGAATAGCCATTGACACCAAGCTGATAGTGGAGCTGAAGGGTAAGGAATAGCCATTGACACCAAGCTGATAGTGGAGCTGACAGATAAGGAATAGTCATTGACACTACTCTGATAGTGGACCTGAAGGCTATTCCTTAGCCATTGACACTACTCTGATAGTGGAGCTGAATGGTTAGGAATAGCCATTGACACCAAGCTGATAATGGAGCTGAAGGGTAAGGAATAGCCATTGACACTACGCTGGTAGTGGAGCTGAAGGTTAGGAATAGCCATTGACACCAAGCTGATAGTGGAGCTGAAGGGTAAGGAATAGCCATTGACACCAAGCTGATAGTGGAGCTGACAGATAAGGAATAGTCATTGACACTACTCTGATAGTGGACCTGAAGGATAAGGAATAGCCATTGACACCAAGCTGATAGTGGAGCTGACAGATAAGGAATAGTCATTGACACTATGCTGATCGTGGAGCTGAAGGGTAAGGAATAGCCATTGACTCCAAGCTGATAGTGGAGCTGAAGGGTAAGGAATTGCCGTTGACACCAAGCTGATAGTGGAACTGAAGGGTAAGTAATAGCCATTGACACTAAGCTGATCATGGAGCTGAAGGGTAAGGAATAGCCATTGACACTAAGCTAATAGTGGAGCTGAAGGGTAAGGAATAGCCATTGACACTACTCTGATAGTGAAGCTGAAGGATAAGGAATAGCCATTGACACCAAGCTGATAGTGGAGATGAAGGGTTAGGAATAGCCATTGACATTACGCTGATAGTGGAGCTGAAGGGTAAGGAATAGCCATTGACACCAAGCTGATTGTGGAGCTGAAGGCTATTCCTTAGCCATTGACACTACTCTGATAGTGGAGCTGAATGGTTAGGAATAGCCATTGACACCAAGCTGATAATGGATCTGAAGGGTAAGGAATAGCCATTGACACTACGCTTGTAGTGGAGCTGAAGGTTAAGAATAGCCATTGACACCAAGCTGAGAGTGGAGCTGAAGGGTAAGTAATAGCCATTGACACCAAGCTGATCATGGAGCTGAAGTGTAAGGAATAGCCATTGACACTATGCTGATACTGCAACTGAATAGCAAGGAATAGTCATTGACACTACGCTGATCGTGGAGCTGAAGGGTTAGGAATAGCCGTTGACACAAGCTGATAGTGGAGCTGAAGGGTAAGGAATAGCCGTTGACACAAGCTGATAGTGGAGCTGAAGGGTAAGGAATAGCCGTTGACACAAGCTGATAGTGGAGCTGAAGGGTAAGGAATAGCCGTTGACACAAGCTGATAGTGGAGCTGAAGGGTAAGGAATAGCAATTGACACCAAGCTGATAGTGGAGCTTAAGGGTAAGGAATAGTCATTGACACTACGCTGATAGTGGAGCTGAAGGGTTAGGAATAGCAATTAACTCCAAGCTGATAGTGGAGCTGAAGGGTAAGGAATTGCCGTTGACACCAAGCTGATAGTGGAACTGAAGGGTACGTAATAGCCATTGACACTAAGCTAATAGTGGAGCTGAAGGGTAAGGAATAGCCATTGACTCCAAGCTGATAGTGGAGCTGAAGGGTAAGGAATTGCCGTTGACACCAAGCTGATAGTGGAACTGAAGGGTAAGTAATAGCCATTGACACTAAGCTAATAGTGGAGCTGAAGGGTAAGGAATAGCCATTGACACTACTCTGATAGTGAAGCTGAAGGATAAGGAATAGCCATTGACACCAAGCTGATAGTGGAGATGAAGGGTTAGGAATAGCCATTGACATTACGCTGATAGTGGAGCTGAAGGGTAAGGAATAGCCATTGACACCAAGCTGATTGTGGAGCTGAAGGCTATTCCTTAGCCATTGACACTACTCTGATAGTGGAGCTGAATGGTTAGGAATAGCCATTGACACCAAGCTGATAATGGAGCTGAAGGGTAAGGAATAGCCATTGACACTACGCTGGTAGTGGAGGTGAAGGTTAGGAATAGCCATTGACACCAAGCTGATAGTGGAGCTGAAGGGTAAGGAATAGCCATTGACACCAAGCTGATCATGGAGCTGAAGGGTAAGGAATAGCCATTGACACTATGCTGATACTGCAACTGAATAGCAAGGAATAGTCATTGACACTACGCTGATCGTGGAGCTGAAGGGCAAGGAATAGCAATTGACACCAAGCTGATAGTGGAGCTTAAGGGTAAGGAATAGTCATTGACACTACGTTGATAGTGGAGCTGAAGGGTTAGGAATAGCCGTTGACACAAGCTGATAGTGGAGCTGAAGGGTAAGGAATAGCCGTTGACACAAGCTGATAGTGGAGCTGAAGGGTAAGGAATAGCAATTGACACCAAGCTGATAGTGGAGCTGAAGGGTTAGGAATAGCAATTAACTCCAAGCTGATAGTGGAGCTGAAGGGTTAGGAATAGCCATTGACACTATGCTGATAGTGGAGCTGAAGGGTAAGTAATAGCCATTGACACTAAGCTAATAGTGGAGCTGAAGGGTAAGGAATAGCCATTGACACTACTCTGATAGTGAAGCTGAAGGGTAAGGAATAGCCATTGACACCAAGCTGATAGTGGAGATGAAGGGTTAGGAATAGCCATTGACACTACGCTGATAGTGAAGCTGAAGGGTAAGGAATAGCCATTGACACCAAGCTGATAGTGGAGATGAAGGGTTAGGAATAGCCATTGACATTACGCTGATAGTGGAGCTGAAGGGTAAGGAATAGCCATTGACACCAAGCTGATAGTGGAGCTGAAGGGTTAGGAATAGCCATTGACACCAGGCTGATTGTGGAGCTGAAGGCTATTCCTTAGCCATTGACACTACTCTGATAGTGGAGCTGAATGGTTAGGAATAGCCATTGACACCAAGCTGAAGGGTAAGGAATAGCCATTGACACTACGCTGGTAGTGGAGCTGAAGGTTAGGAATAGCCATTGACACCAAGCTGATAGTGGAGCTGAAGGGTAAGGAATAGCCATTGACACTACGCTGATAGTGGAGCTGAAGGTTAGGAATAGCCATTGACACCAAGCTGATAGTGGAGCTGAAGGGTAAGCCATGACACTACGCTGGTAGTGGAGCTGAAGGTTAGGAATAGCCATTGACACCAAGCTGATAGTGGAGCTGAAGGGTAAGGAATAGCCATTGACACCAAGCTGATCATGGAGCTGAAGGGTAAGGAATAAGGTTACTTTAAATACCCATTTTAATACACATCGAAAAAATATGAGATCAGTAATATTTTTCACACAAATGAAGATATAACCATTAATAACCATTCATTTTTGACGAAACTAACACAAATGTGAAAAATTGGTAGATATAGAGTTTTTTAAAATAAACTCTTTTTAAATAGACCTCAATAAATACCAGTTCTCAGAAATGGGTAATAAAGACAAGCAGGGATTGTTCGTGGAACGTGAGACGCTCTGGAGTGAAACAGGCTGCTGAGGGGAGAACTGCTCATAATAATGTCTGGAACGGAGCTCATGGAATGGTGTCAAACACCTGGAAACCATGCGTTGGATTTGTTGATACCATTCCACTGAATCCGCTCCAGTCATTACCATGAGCCCGACCTCCACAATTAAGGTGCTACCAACCTCCTGTGGAACCTACACCAGACAAAATATTCTACAAACCATTCCCACTCGCTGTGTGGATGTCCAATCGTAATTTCAAACTGAAATCTAGCGTCTCTGACTCTGCCAAACATTTCAGATTATAATCATTCTTCTGGGAATTCATCCCACTCGTTCCTGACAGCCAGCCTCTCCACTGGCACGGTGCAGAGCCTCCTCTCCTCTCTCATTTCTGTAGAAACAATCAGATATTTGGACAATTTTGTCCGCCTCGATCTTTTCGTCTGTTTGAACAATCAAGTCCTGGACATGACAGTGAGTTGGCGGTCCACCCCAGGCAGCGCAGGCACAGAGCGTCTCTGGGGCTGGAAGATCTGGGTCCAGCGTTGATTAACTGATGTCTTTTGGAAGCTCCATTAGTTTAGTTATTTCTTTTGTTTGAAACTCCAAGGAAAATCTCCATGAGAGCACAGATGGTGCGCAGGCAGAGTAGCAACACGTTCTCCCCTCCCCAAATCGAACACAGGGATGGTATGCTATTCAGATCTCCATAAGGTGACTGATAGACCATGCACTACTAGAGCATGTAATGTAAATAAATACATTCTGGGATGTGCTGCTTCCCTTGTCTTTTTCTTCTAGTGTCATATTAAACAGCACGGCTGATTTATCAGCTATTAGTCAACGGCTGCTGGCGGATCAGTTGGAGTCCATCCGCTAGAGTCTACAGGTTAAATGGTTTGGATCAGGGCTCTCCAACCATGTTCCTGGAGGGCTACTGTACTGTAGGTTCTCACTCCAACCCTACCTAGCTCACCTCATTCTAATAATTAGCTGGTTGATCAGCTGCATCAAGTTAGTTACAACTGGGTTTGAAGTGATTACCAACTGGAGGGTAGCTCTCTAAGAACAGGGTTGGTGAACACTGGTTTAGATGTTTCTCACAGTAAAGAAAATCTACTAAGGGAATACATCATATGAACATGATTGGACCCAACTCTTGTACACTCTTTGAAAAAAAAGTGCTATCTTGAACCTAAAAGCTTCTTTGGCTGTTCCCATAGGAGATCCGTTTAAATAACCATTTTCTGTTCCAGGTTGAACACTTTTGGGTTCCATGTAGAACCCTTTCCACAGAGGGTTCTACATGGAACCCAACAGGGTTATACCTGAAACCAGAAAGGGTTCTACCTAAAGCCAAAAAGGGTTATCCTATGCGGACAGCCGAAGAACCCTTTTGGAACAAATGTACAGGTTCAAACTTTAAGCCGCTCAGTGACTTTTCAGAGTTGTTGAGAGGTTTGATTCTTCTAACAATCTAACCTACTGTAGGATGGAGGACAGGTGGAGAAGGATGTTAATATACTGTATATATATATATTTTTAAAGCCAGCTTTGTAAGATGAACTCTGAAAAATAAATTAAAGTTGAAGAGAGGTTCTGATCAAAACCGGATGAAGAAATGTATTTTTGGAGGAAGAGAAGAGAATGAATGAAAGAAATGAGTCCACTCATGACAGCAGAGGCAAATTTGCGAATTTATGTTTTCAAAAGAAATGAGTTATCTTCAATGGAGATGTTTGGCAAACAGGTGTTTTGAATCCTATGGGGTTTACAGTAATAAATGAGGTCAAGCTCATTCACTGACAAGGCCATGCAGATTACTACCCAAGGAATGTATTCTGGAATGTCTCCGTCTGACCTCAGTACTGTCAAAGCCTCTTGTCACAACTCAATCAACAGCTGGGGAATTTACAGTCGTCTAATGAGGGTAGATTGTTTCTGGGTCGTAGGATTGATTGATCATTTGTGCAGCCTTTCGGCAACATTAGTCCATCCGCCAACCATTACAGGTTAAATGGTTTAAATGTTTCTCATAGTAAAGCATCATTACTATGGGAATACATTATATGCATATTATTGGCCTCATCTCTTGCACAGGTACAGATGGTCTATCTTAATTTGACTCTGCTTCTCAGGAAATGGAAACAGGAATTGCAAATTATTATGTGGATTATAACTAATGGATATTTTTGTAAGTGTTGATATATTTTTCATTAGGGCAAATAAAGTCAGAAATGTTCAAGTGGAAAGTACAAACTTTAGAAGCTTTTATAAACCTTTAATAGACTACAATGTGCATTTCCTGCAACAACAGAGTGATCAAACTAAGATAGTAGATCTGTAATTCAACCTTTAAGCCACGCGGTGACTTTTCAGAGTTGTTGAGAGGTTTGATTGTTCTAAGGGCCTAAAGTAGGATGGAGGACAGGTGGGGAAGCAATTTGATTCAATACATTTCAATCTTATTTGAAAGCCAGCTGTGGAAGACCAACTCTGGAAATGTTCTGATCAAAACTGGATGAAGAAAGAGTTGCTGGAGTCGATCAGGAAATTCCTCTCAGGAACAAATTAGTTGATTGTGTCAGACTGTATTTCATAGTTTTTACATGTTTTTTTGGAGGAAGAGAAGAAATTAAAGAAATGGCAGCTTTTGTCTCTGTTTTGTCTCTGGGCCTCTTTGAAAAGAAGTCCCTCATGACAGCAGTGGCACATTTGAGAATGTATGTTTTTTCGAAAGAGATGAGGTACCAGTGTCTTCAATGGAGACGTCTGGAGAACAGGTGCTTTGAATGCTGTGGGTTTACACTCATAACTGAGGCCATACAGACAATTACCCAAGGAATGTATTCTGGAGTGTCCCCGTCTGTCCTCGGTACTGTCACAACCTCTAGTCACAACTCAATCAACAGCTGGAGAATGTACAGTCACCTAATAAGGGTAGATAGATAATAGGAGTGATTGAAGGAAAAGCTCCCTTGTCATTACTCCTCTAGCGTCCTTCTGTTGAAAAGACATGAACTTCTTATTGCAATGAGCCTTGACAAGAGTGACTGGGGAGACTGGACTCCTGTCTTGAGTTATGTAACAGAGTTGAGGGATAACAGGCCACAGAGTAGTAGAGTCAGCCAAGTGGATTTAAACACACACACACACACACACACACACACACACACACACACACACACACACACACACACACACACACACACACACACACACACACACACACACACACACACACACACACACACACACACACACACACACACACACACACACACACACACAGGATCCCTTACAGGTACTCAGAGTTCAAGGCTACGAGTCCTTTGACATGTGTCACGTTGAGGTGCGCCAACCGCACTTACAGGTTTTTGTTCTCAACCGCCCGGTCGTTGGCATGGTCATGGTGCCTTCAGAGTCTCTCAAAGAGGTTAGGTATGTCATTGGATGAAACAGCCCAATGGTTGTTGTGTTTTGACACTTGAGTCTAATGCATTTGGTTTTAGTTGCAATGGATACTCCTCGGCAGAACCGTATTTATATTATGTCGTTTTTACTTTCCATCTGCTTCTGATGCCCAATCCCCAACTAGCCCTAACCTTTGGTCATTGTATCAGAACACCCAACCAACCCTAACTTCATTATACAGATCCCCAATCAACCATAACCTCCTCATATCAGATGCCCAACCAACCCTAAATTAATTGTATCAGAACGCCCAACCAACCCTAAATTAATTGTATCAGAACGCCCAACCAACCCTAAACTCATTTTTTCAGAACACCCAACCAACCCTAAACTCATTGTATCAGAACACCCAACCAACCCTAACCTTATTGTATCAGAACACCCAACCAACCCTAACCTTATTGTATCAGAACACCCAACCAACCCTAACCTTATTGTATCAGAACACCCAACCAACCCTAACCTTATTGTATCAGAACACCCAACCAACCCTAACCTCATGATATAAGAGATGTTGAGACAGCAGAGTGTCACCACTTTATCACTACTACCTGCTACTAACTAACCAAGGCCTTACGGGTAGGTTCAAGAGGATTTAGGGCTAAGGCTACGTCCCAAATGGCAACGTAATCCCTATAGTGCCATATATCGTGCAGTAGCAAAAGTAGTGCACTATGTAGGGAATAGGGTGCCATTTGGGACTAATACTAATCTGTATTTGTTATTTTATTTATGGCCACAAATAACCTTCTCAGCCCTAAATCCTCATCTCAACACCAACCGAATGTTAGTCTGAACTTCTGCCACTGTAACACTATCGCCAAACACCCATAATCCACTTTGTCTCTCTATTTAGACCCATAATATGAGTCAACTTAACTCCCCGTGAGAAAATGAGAACAGAGCCTCGCTCAGTCAGGAAAACCATTGCATGCATCCACAGTCGCTCAAAGCATGGAAAGACCATTTATTTTAGATGGTAAATAAAATGTTTCTACTGCTTTTGTTCATTGTTTTACTGTGGTTTTATTTTTAGGTTTATGCCCTACTTTGACATGCCAGTGATTTGATGTGCGCATTAGGAGCTTAAAATGGCAAAACTCAGCCAAAACATTTGAGTCCTGGTTGCCCAATAGTTTCCATGTTGCGTGGAATTTGCTCACACTCTCTGTGATGTAGTAATGCTCTGCCAACCTCTGGCATAACACACTCTCTGTGATGTAGTAATGCTCTGCCAACCTCTGGCATAACACACTCTCTGTGATGTAGTAATGCTCTGCCAACCTCTGGCATAACACACTCTCTGTGATGTAGTAATGCTCTGCCAACCTCTGGCATAACACACTCTCTGTGATGTAGTAATGCTCTGCCAACCTCTGGCATAACACACTCTCTGTGATGTAGTAATGCTCTGCCAACCTCTGGCATAACACACTCTCTGTGATGCAATGCTCTGCCAACCTCTGGCATAACACACTCTCTGTGATGTAGTAATGCTCTGCCAACCTCTGGCATAACACACTCTCTGTGATGTAGTAATGCTCTGCCAACCTCTGGCATAACACACTCTCTGTGATGTAGTAATGCTCTGCCCACCTCTGGCATAACACACTCTCTGTGATGTAGTAATGCTCTGCCAACCTCTGGCATAACACACTCTCTGTGATGTAGTAATGCTCTGCCCACCTCTGGCATAACACACTCTCTGTGATGTAGTAATGCTCTGCCCACCTCTGGCATAACACACTCTCTGTGATGTAGTAATGCTCTGCCCACCTCTGGCATAACACACTCTCTGTGATGTAGTAATGCTCTGCCCACCTCTGGCATAACACACTCTCTGTGATGTAGTAATGCTCTGCCCACCACTCTGTGATGTAGTAATGCTCTGCCAACCTCTGGCATAACACACTCTCTGTGATGTAGTAATGCTCTGCCCACCTCTGGCATAACACACTCTCTGTGATGTAGTAATGCTCTGCCCACCTCTGGCATAACACACTCTCTGTGATGTAGTAATGCTCTGCCCACCTCTGGCATAACACACTCTCTGTGATGTAGTAATGCTCTGCCCACCTCTGGCATAACACACTCTCTGTGATGTAGTAATGCTCTGCCCACCTCTGGCATAACACACTCTCTGTGATGTAGTAATGCTCTGCCCACCTCTGGCATAAAACACTCTCTGTGATATAGTAATGCTCTGCCCACCTCTGGCATAACACACTCTCTGTGATGTAGTAATGCTCTGCCCACCTCTGGCATAACACACTCTCTGTGATGTAGTAATGCTCTGCCCACCTCTGATGTAGTAATGCTCTGCCCACCTCTGGCATAACACACTCTCTGTGATGTAGTAATGCTCTGCCAACCTCTGGCATAACACACTCTCTGTGATGTTGTAATGCTCTGCCCACCTCTGGCATAACACACTCTCTGTGATGTAGTAATGCTCTGCCCACCTCTGGAATAATACACTCTCTGTGATGTAGTAATGCTCTGCCCACCTCTGGCATAACACACTCTCCATGATGTAGTAATGCTCTGCCCACCTCTGGCATAACACACTCTCTGTGATGTAGTAATGCTCTGGCATAACACACTCTCTGTGATGTAGTAATGCTCTGCCCACCTCTGGCATAACACACTCTCTGTGATGTAGTAATGCTCTGCCAACCTCTGGCATAACACACTCTCTGTGATGTAGTAATGCTCTGCCAACCTCTGGCATAACACACTCTCTGTGATGTAGTAATGCTCTGCCAACATCTGGCATAACACACTCTCTGTGATGTAGTAATGCTCTGCCCACCTCTGGCATAACACACTCTCTGTGATGTAGTAATGCTCTGCCCACCTCTGGCATAACACACTCTCCATGATGTCGTAATGCTCTGCCCACCTCTGGCATAACACACTCTCTGTGATATAGTAATGCTCTGCCCACCTCTGGCATAACACACTCTCTGTGATGTAGTAATGCTCTGCCAACCTCTGGCATAACACACTCTCCATGATGTAGTAATGCTCTGCCAACCTCTGGCATAACACACTCTCTGTGATGTAGTAATGCTCTGCCCACCTCTGGCATAACACACTCTCTGTGATATAGTAATGCTCTGCCAACCTCTGGCATAACACACTCTCTGTGATGTAGTAATGCTCTGCCAACCTCTGGCATAACACACTCTCTGTGATGTAGTAATGCACTGCCAACCTCTGGCATAACACACTCTCTGTGATGGAGTAATGCTCTGCCCACCTCTGGCATAACGCACTCTCTGTGATATAGTAATGCTCTGCCAACCTCTGGCATAACACACTCTCTGTGATGTAGTAATGCTCTGCCAACCTCTGGCATAACACACTCTCTGTGATGTAGTAATGCTCTGTCCACCTCTGGCATAACACACTCTCTGTGATATAGTAATGCTCTGCCCACCTCTGGCATAACACACTCTCTGTGATGTAGTAATGCTCTACCAACCTCTGGCATAACACACTCTCCATGATGTAGTAATGCTCTGCCAACCTCTGGCATAACACACTCTCTGTGATGTAGTAATGCTCTGCCCACCTCTGGCATAACACACTCTCTGTGATGTAGTAATGCTCTGCCAACCTCTGGCATAACACACTCTCTGTGATGTAGTAATGCTCTGCCCACCTCTGGCATAACACACTCTCCATGATGTAGTAATGCTCTGCCAACCTCTGGCATAACACACTCTCCATGATGTAGTAATGCTCTGCCAACCTCTGGCATAACACACTCTCTGTGATATAGTAATGCTCTGCCCACCTCTGGCATAATACACTCTCTGTGATGTAGTAATGCTCTGGCCACCTCTGGCATAACACACTCTCTATGATGTAGTAATGCTCTGCCCACCTCTGGCATAACAAACTCTCTGTGATATAGTAATGCTCTGCCCACCTCTGGCATAACACACTCTCCATGATGTAGTAATGCTCTGCCAACCTCTGGCATAACACACTCTCTGTGATGTAGTAATGCTCTGCCCACCTCTGGCATAACAAACTCTCTGTGATATAGTAATGCTCTGCCCACCTCTGGCATAACACACTCTCTGTGATGTCGTAATGCTCTGCCCACCTCTGGCATGACACACTCTCTCATTTATCATCATGGAGACTATGGCCTCTCTGTGCGAGTCTGTCTCAGCAACACCCTCTTCTCTCGCTTTCTCTAGAATTGCCCCTTGTTGCTCTATCTGGCTCTGTCTCTCTGTCTTTCTTTCTCTCTTGCTCGCTCTCTCTCTCTCTGTATCTCTCTCTCTGTCTCTCTTTATTTCTCTCTCTTTCTCTGTTTCTCTCACTTTCTGTTTCTCTGTCTGTCTCTCACTCTCTCTCTCTGTCTGTTTTTCTCTCTCTCTCTCTCTCTCTGTCTGTTTTCTCTCTCTCAGTTCAATTCAATGGGCTTTATTGGCATGGGAAACATATGTTTACATTTCCAAATCAAGTGAAATGGATAAACAAAAGTGAATTAAACAATAAAAGTGAACAGTAAATATTACACTCACACAAGTTCCAAAAGAATAGAGACATTTCAAATGTCATTATATCTATTTACAGTGTTGTAACGATGTGCAAATAGTTAAAGTACAAAATGGAAAATAAATAAACATGAATATGGGTTGTATTTACAATGATGTTTGCTCTCTCTCCATCGATTCCCTGTCGTTTTAGCCCTCCCCTCTGTTTTCCTCACACTTTCTAATACTCTTTAATTAATGGTGGTCATTAAAGAGGTTCAGGACTATTAACTTGTGGTCATTAGTCAGTACAGTTGGAATGTCCCACATTTTTTCAACATCAATTCGCCATTAAGACGCCTGAGCTTTTGTTCTCTGAACTTCACAGGCTGTCTTGTTTGCAGGAAAACCGTTGTGTGTGTGTGTGTGTGTGTGTGTGTGTGTGTGTGTGTGTGTGTGTGTGTGTGTGTGTGTGTGTGCGTGCGTGCGTGCGTGCGTGCGTGCGTGCGTGCGTGCGTGCGCGCGCGCGTGCGTGTGTGTGTGTGTGTGTGTGTATGTACGCGTGTGTGAGAGCATCCCAGCTGAGGGGAATGGAGTGTGTAGTAGGAAAACACTGCGTCGGATTAGGACTCTCAACCCTCCGCTTTTCTTTCTCCCTGTCATGTTTCTCTCAAGGGCTTCCTTGATAGATGAGTTGTGGTCAAGGAAATTCCTAATCCTATCTGGGCAGGGATTCCCTGTATAAGGAAAAATATATTTTTGAGGGATGAATGGAGAGATGGAAGGATGGAAGGAGAGCGGAGGATGAAGGGTGCTTGGCTCAGGGAAGGTGGATGACAGTGAAGAGGGCAGGGAGATTAATGTGGTATTGCTCTGTGATGACTACCTCATACAAGCATGGGATCCCTGCATAGAGATTAGTGTTGTGATTGTTTTCACAGCCCTCGTCTGTCCACTGCAGGACTGTGCTCATAACAGAAAAACAGAAAATGGACCACACAAGCTTTAACCCGTATTTGTAATGCTAGTAAAACAGTTTTATGTCTTTTCATTTTAGGAGTGCTTTTGTTTTAACACTACCCATGTTGGTAGTGATTATAGGGGGACACTGGGGATATGCTTTTATACATCTGGTACAAAGCGTCTCACCTTTGCATTGAGGAAGTTGACAACAGAAAGCAAACACATTCAACATGTGTTTTCGGTTGACTGAATACTGAGTGCCTGGACAGCTCTCTTTTTCATCATTTCAGTGTATTCTGCTATGTATGTCCTTGAAAGGGAAAGGTCATTCTTCACAACTCCTCTGTAAATGTCATCCATGCTGTTTAATTGCTAGACAAGAGCATTGTCACAAAATGTTTACTTACTATCAGAACCTCCTTCACACAATGTACTTTGTGGCTGAGTGACTGGGGTGAGGAGTACGACAGTCAGTACTGAGTTTAACCCTGCACTATCCCTGTTTTATTTCCCAATAGTCACAGTGATTGCTACTGAGACAAATCACAGAGAAGAGAAGCCCCTAAAGTCAGCTTCAATCAAATGGTATTTTTGCCAGCAGTCCTCTACAGCAGGGATTCGTCAACTTTTTCAGTTCGAGACCCAAATGAAGAAGAAATAGTATGTGATTATAGATGTATTATCATAACTTGTGACCCACCTCTCACATGCCCAGGGCCTGCTTCGAATCCCGACCCATAGTTTAAGAAACCCTGCTCTAGAGATGTGATGGGGATACAGCTGGATGTGGATGTGATGAGGGACCCCAGTAGACACATGCCTTCTCAGAGAGAGAGAGAGAGAGAAACTTACAGCTGGCTGCAGAACACACTACTGTTGCATCTGAAATGACACCCTACTCCCTATATAGTACACTACCTATGGGCCCTGGTCGAACCACCTATGGACCCTAGCCAAAAGTAGTGCGCTAGGCCTATATAGTGAATAGGGTGCCATTTTGGATGCGCCCTAGAGAAAGAAACTGAACGTTTCCAGCTGGCTGCAGAACAGACCCTCCCAGAGGCCTGCTGTCTAAACTCCCCAGGGACATGTACTCACTGTCAGTAACCAGGAAGTGGACTTTTATAACATCCCCTGAAAACTAGAGGATTGGTTACAGTACCAGCATGTGCTGTTCACAGAGTGCTGAACACTTCCTGGTTACTGACAGTCAGATCCCATTCAAGTCCAAGTCATTGATTAGCTCATTTATTTTCTCACAGACACATTTCTTCTTTCATTTAACCTTTATTTAACTAGGCAAGTCAGTTAAGAACACATTCTTATTTACAATGACAGCCTAGGAACAGTGGGTTAACTGCCTTGTTCAGGGGCAGAACGACAGATTTTTACCTTGTTAGCTCAGGATTCAATCTAGCAACCTGTCGGTTACTGGCCCAACACTCTAACCACTAGGCTACCAATAATCACATGAAAATACTTTCCCAAGGCTGTTGAGTGACTTTTCATGTGGTCCCCGATCCTTTCCTCTGTTAGGTTTGACAGAGATCTGAGCACAAAAATGACAGTCATTCCATTGTGTCTAGTCAGACCACAGATGGATTAGCTTTGCATGTTTTTATGCTTTGTGTTGTGTATGTGTGTTTATAATGCTGATTCATTCTGAGACTGCAGACACATTCTTCTCCTGTGCTCATGTTTCATCATAGTGAAAGCTTGCTGCCTATGGCTCATCAATACTGACTGTATACATTACATACTAGGGCTTGTGAGTTGGCATATCGCATAGACATTGTGACGACCCTCCCACTCTGTCTGCCGAATTCTTCCTCTTTGCTCTTGTTTTCCTTAATAGGATGTCAGTGGGTGGAGCCGGGAGGGTCGTCAGCGAAATGGGACACACCTGGGCTCAGTTGTGTCCCAGGATAAATGCACCTCTTCCCCATTCATTGAGGAGACTCTCTCCATGCAGATACTGATTGATTTTGGTTGTGGCATTTTTGTGGCTCTTTTTTGTTTGTTTGCGTTGGCACCTTTCAACACCCCTCATTATCACATTTATGCATGCAACCACTTACTTACACTACTGATTACTGATCACAATTGCTAATTGTATTTAGTTTACTTTAGTTAATAAATATATTTAGTTTTTCCTTATCTCCATGTACCTTTTTGTTTTCGGGTTTTACACCTGCATTGACGGTTTTTATGACACATGGAACTCAATTCAATACAATTCAAATATAAATGGGACGGAACTCAATTCAATACGATTTTCTTGGTTCGAGACATTTGTTTGATAGCAGCGTCAGACAGTGGTTGACTGACCGTTGAATGGAGATCTGTGGACTGGTGTCTGGTGCACATTTCCATGATTTGAGAACTGATTTCAGTACAACACATACAGACATCTGTTAACGGGCTCTGTTGTTTTCCTATGACACTCAGTTGTTTTGACATGCTCCTATATTTCTGTCTCTGTATACACTTTGGGCTTCACAATGTTGTGTGAAAGAGGCTTTATCAATATATTAGTTAGGATTCAACCCCAAATAACTTGCCCCTATACCTTCCGTCTTAACCTTAAGTCTAACTCCTAAACTAAACAGAATCCCTACAGTTTTTTTAACACATGCATTGTCTAATGCCTGAAATTATGAGGAATCGCCACCCAATGATGTAATGTCCCTGCATAATGATTCCACCATTGGCATTTTGGCCTCACAGAGCTTATTTATCAACTGTTGAGGCTGAATTCTGCTTGTGATCATTAATTAGTACAGTATATTTGATTAACAGCCAAGCCCTGCAGTTCTACCCCTGTTAACATGAGAAATCAGCGAGCTATAAAGGCCATACTGTGAAACTGTTCCTATATACAGTGAATGCCCTGCTGTTGAAACAGCTGCGTGCGATTTGTGGTTCCCTTGTGTACAGCGGCGTGGGTGGGCGGTGTAGTTGTGTAGTGAGACATGGCCACTTACACTATACTCTCTGCTGACATTGTTGCATGTAGTCTGTCTAGCCAGCATGCTTGGACAGAAGCCTCTATGTACTGTTACAATGCATTCGAAAAGTATTCATACCCCTTGACCTTTTACACATTGTTAAGTTACAGCCTTATTCTAAAATGTATTACATTTTTAAAAATCATCATCAATCTACAAACAATACCCCATAATGACAAAGTGAAAACTGTTTTTTTTTTTTTTGAAATACCATATTTACATAGGTATTCAGACCCTGCTATGAGACTCGAAATTGAGCTCAGGTGCATCTGGTTTCCATTGATCATTCTTGTGATGTTTCTTCAACTTGATTGGAGTCCACCTGTGGTAAATTCAATTGATTGGACATGATTTGGAAAGGCACACACCTGTCTATATAAGGTCCAACAGCTGACAGTGCATGTCACAGCTAAAACCAAGCCATGAGGTCAAAGGAATTGTCAGAGAGCTCCGAGACAGGATTGTGTCCAGGTATAGATCTGGGGAAGAGTACCAAAAAATGTCTGCAGCATTGAAGTTCCCCAAGAACACAGTGGCCTCCAATCATTCTTAAATGAAAGAAGTTTGGAACCACCAAGAACTGGCCACCCCGCCAAACTGAGCAATCGGGGGAGAAGGGCCTTAGTCGGGGAGGTGACCAAGAACCCGATGGTCACTCTGGCAGAGCTCCAGAGTTCCTCTGTAAAGATGAGAGAACCTTCCAGAAGGACAACCATCTCTGCAGCACTCCACCAATCAGGCCTTTATGGTAGAGTGGCCAGATGGAAGCCACTCCTCAATAAAAGGCACATGACGGCCTGCTTGGACACCTAAAGGACTCAGACCATGAGAAACAAGATTATCTGGTCTGATGGAACCAAGATTGAATTCTTTGGCCTGAATGCCAAGCGTCACATCTGGCAGAAACCTGGCACCAATGTGAAGCATGGTGGTGGCAGCATCACGCTGTGGGGTTGTTTTTCAGTGGTAGGGACTGGGAGACTAGTCAGAATTGAGGGGAAATAAACAGAGCAAAGTACAGAGAGATTCTTGATGAAAACCTGCCTCAGAGCACTCAGGACCTCAGACTGGAGCAAAGGTTCACCTTCCAACAGGACAACGACACTAAGCACACAGCCAAGACAACCCAGGAGTGATTTCAGGGCAAGTCTCTGAATGTCCTTGAGTGGCCAAGCCTGCGCTCAGACTTGAACCCGATCTAACCTGAAAATAGCTGTGCAGCAATGCTCCTCATTCAACCTGACAGAGCATAAGAGGATCTGCAGAGAAGATTCAGATAAACTCCCAAAATACAGGTGTGCCAAGCTTGTAACGTCATACCCAAGAAGACTTGAGGCTGTTATCGCTGCCAAAGGTGCTTCAACAAAGTACTGAGTAAAGGGGCTGAATACTTATGTAAATGTGATATTTCATTTTTTTTTATTTTTTTTTTCTCAGCAAAATTATGGGGTATTGTATCTGTAGATTAATGACGAAAAAAACACAATTTAATACATTTTAGAATAAGGCTGTAACATAACAAAATGTGGATCAAAGTCAAGGGGTCTGAATACTTTTCAAATGTACTGTGAGCTATTTGTAGTGTATTTGTGGTTTTAAAAGGCTTTTGAAGTTTGCAATATCCACTTTGAAATTTCAGATTTGATTTTCACTTACAAAAAATGATCAACAACTACAAAAATTCCCATGAATTATAATCCACATAACAAATCACATGTCCTGTTGCTGCAGGATTATTTTCCTGCTGTAGCAAACTGTCTCAAATGAAGATCCTATATCTGTATAACATTCCCATTCTGTAACTCATACCGCTAAGTTGTTCCCCATGGATCAGCTTGGCACCATTGCCTGGCAGTGTCCCTGATGGCACTGGTTAGCTGAAGCTTATCTTTATCATTCTGCAAATCTTGTTCAGCTGGTAATGTCTCATTGCCTGCACAGACTGGTCCATCCTTCTTAATGCAGAGCAGAGTTATTATTACTAAAGCAGCAAGGGTGAAGTGGTTAGTTGAGCAGTATTTAGCCTGTTGGTTTTGTATAAATTGGTTAGTGTTGTAGTATTTAGCCTGTTGGTTTTGTATAAATTTGTTCGTTTTGTAGTATTTAGCCTGTTGGTTTTGTATAAATTGGTTAGTTTTGTAGTATTTAGCCTGTTGGTTTTGTATAAATTGGTTAGTTTTGTAGTATTTAGCCTGTTGGTTTTGTATAAATTGCTTAGTTTTGTAGTATTTTGCCTGTTGGTTTTGTATGTAGTGGTTCGTTTAGCAGTATTTAGCCTGTTGGTTTTGTATAAATTGGTTAGTTTTGTAGTATTTAGCCTGTTGGTTTTGTATGAAGTGGTATGAAGTGGTTAGTTTAGCAGTATTTCGCCTGTTGGTTTTGTATCAACCTTCCCAAGTTCTCTCACGTCACCCCGCTCCTCCGCTCTCTCCACTGGCTTCCAGTTGAAGCTCGCATCCGCTACAAGACCATGGTGCTTGCCTACGGAGCTGTGAGGGGAACGGCACCTCAGTACCTCCAGGCTCTGATCAGGCCCTACACCCAAACAAGGGCACTGCGTTCATCCACCTCTGGCCTGCTCGCCTCCCCTACCACTGAGGAAGTACAGTTCCCGCTCAGCCCAGTCAAAACTGTTCGCTGCTCTGGCTCCCCAATGGTGGAACAAACTCCCTCACGACGCCAGGACAGCGGAGTCAATCACCACCTTCCGGAGACACCTGAAACCCCACCTCTTCAAGGAATACCTAGGATAGGGTAAGTAATCCTTCACCCCCCTAAAAAGATTTAGATGCACTATTGTAAAGTGGCTGTTCCACTGGATGTCATAAGGTGTATGCACCAATTTGTAAGTCGCTCTGGATAAGAGCGTCTGCTAAATGACTTAAATGTAATGTAAATGTATGAAGTGGTTAGTTTAGCAGTATTTAGCCTGTTGGTTTTGTATGTAGTGGTTGGTTTAGCAGTATTTAGCCTGTTGGTTTTGTATAAATTGGTTAGTTTTGTAGTATTTAGCCAGTTGGTTTTGTATGAAGTGGGTAGTTTAGCAGTATTTAACCTGTCAGTTTTGTATGAAGTGGGTAGTTTAGCAGTATTTAACCTGTCGGTTTTGTATGAAGTGGTTAGTTTAGCAATATTTAGCCTGTTGGTTTTGTATGAAGTGGTTAGTTTAGCAGTATTTAGCCTGTTGGTTTTGTATGAAGTGGTTAGTTTAGCAGTATTTAGCCTGTTGGTTTTGTATGAAGTGGTTATTTAATTTAGCCTGTTGGTTTTGTATGAAGTGGTTAGTTTAGCAGTATTTAGCCTGTTGGCTTTGTATGAAGTGGTTAGTTTAGCAGTAGCATGAAGTGGTTAGTTTAGCAGTATTTAGCCTGTTGGTTTTGTATGAAGTGGTTAGTTTTGTTATTTAGCCTGTTTTTTGTATGAAGTGGTTAGTTTAGCCCTGTTGGTTTTGTATGAAGTGGTTAGTTTAGCAGTATTTAGCCTGTTGGTTTTGTATGAAGTGGGTAGTTTAGCAGTATTTAACCTGTCAGTTTTGTATGAAGTGGTTAGTTTAGCAGTATTTAACCTGTCGGTTTTGTATGTAGTGGTTAGTTTAGCAGTATTTAGCCTGTTGGTTTTGTATGAAGTGGTTAGTTTAGCAGTATTTAGCCTGTTGGTTTTGTATGTAGTGGTTAGTTTAGCAGTATTTAGCCTGTTGGTTTTGTATGTAGTGGTTAGTTTAGCAGTATTTAGCCTGTTGGTTTTGTATATAGTGGTTAGTTTAGCAGTATTTAACCTGTTGGTTTTGTATGTAGTGGTTAGTTTAGCAGTATTTAGCCTGTTGGTTTTGTATGTAGTGGTTAGTTTAGCAGTATTTACCCTGTTGGTTTTGTATGTAGTGGTTAGTTTAGCAGTATTTAGCCTGTTGGTTTTGTATGAAGTGGTTAGTTTAGCAGTATTTAGCCTGTTGGTTTTGTATGTAGTGGTTAGTTTAGCAGTATTTAGCCTTTTGGTTTTGTATGAAGTGGTTAGTTTAGCAGTATTTAGCCTGTTGGTTTTGTATGAAGTGGTTAGTTTAGCAGTATTTAGCCTGTTGGTTTTGTATGTAGTGGTTAGTTTAGCAGTATTTAGCCTGTTGGTTTTGTATGTAGTGGTTAGTTTAGCAGTATTTAGCCTTTTGGTTTTGTATGAAGTGGTTAGTTTAGCAGTATTTAGCCTGTTGGTTTTGTATGAAGTGGTTAGTTTAGCAGTATTTAGCCTGTTGGTTTTGTATGAAGTGGTTAGTTTAGCAGTATTTAGCCTGTTGGTTTTGTATGTTGGTTAGTTTAGCAGTATTTAGCCTTTTGGTTTTGTATGTAGTGGTTAGTTTAGCAGTATTTAGCCTGTTGGTTTTGTATGAAGTGGTTAGTTTAGCAGTATTTAACGTGTCGGTTTTGTATGAAGTGGTTACAGTATTTAACCTGTCGGTTTTGTATAGTGTTTATTTTAGCAGTATTTAGCCTGTTGGTTTTGTATGAGAGTGACATAACTTGAACTTCCTTTTGAAAGACTACTTCTAAAAGTGTATGTAGGTCAGCTGTGGCAGATGCAGTCAGGTTCCTGGGATCAGACTACTGTCCTATTTGAGGGAACGCTCCACCTTGATGTGACATGAGCTGTTATGCCCAGACTATAACTTTCTCTTGAAAGCTAATACAGACAATGAGAGCCTTTTTTCCCCTTGCCCCTGCGATTTGGAAGAATGTCCCTGTGTTGAATTTGGCGTTCGTTGGGCTCTCTCTGGAAAAGCGTGGTAATCCATGGATGTCTGTTGATCTTTCTAATTGGCGATGTGGTTCTACTCTGACATGGGGAAAGTACACCAGGATGTATGAGCTGTAAGGGGATCGGCTCAGTGGTGGTCAACATCTCATGTCAACACAGACAGACCATAAAAACCACTACATTTTCTTTTAGACCTAATAGAAATTCTATGGATGAAACAGAGCAGCCCAGTTAAGGAAGGCAGTTTATTTTTCAAGTTCCACCTGTACGCTCCTTCAACTGGAAAACACTATCACTCTAGTTACCCAAAGTGAAAAATGGCAAGGACATATTTTTTTAAATAAAAAAGTAACAGAACTTCTGTTTTTATTATTGAAAATAGATACAGAAATGAAAGTATGTTTAAAAAAACAAGAGTACAGTTCCATATAACAAACATTTTCCATAAAAAATAAGTATGAAAACACTGATCTGCAAGCGCATTGAGCCAAAAGTGTATTTTTGTACAAAACTAAGAAATCATTCAACAGGACTCCTCTCTGTACCATTTATCAAGGCTACTAAGAAGATAAGATATCCATCCCTCTTATTTTCCAACATGATATATATACAACGTGTTGTATCAGAGGATGTAAAATGTTGCCAGTGGAACACTGTGAAGTATGAGCGTTCGCTTTAAGGGACGTGTCTTTTGAAAAAGTTAGTTGCAAAAAATACTTTCTCTCCATATACATATAAATACATTTATGCTGTGCAAAATACAAATGTAAAGACCTCCCATGCACAGCCACCCCATATATCAGGGCTAATGAAGGAGAAATATTGGTTTGGTGCGAGACGTCCTCTGCGTGTGTGCTTATTTTCCTTTTTGGTTTTAGGTGACTGCGAGGGGAAGATGCAGGTTCGCCATGTGCCATTGCGCGGTCAACATTCATACAATGAACTACTGGCACAGGAGGTTGGTGGCACTTTAATTGGGGAGGACGGGCTCGTGGTAATGACTGGAGGGGAATTAGTGCAATGTTTTCAAATACATGGTTTCCATATGTTTAATGCCATTCCGTTCACTCCGTTCCAGCCATTATTATGAGCCGTCCTCCTCAGCAGCCTCCACTGGTTAGTGGATATGTGTGAGAGTGGACTTCATGTTAATATTTACAGCATTATCTTCTCTGAAGGTGTATATAATGAACTAGGGCTGGATTCAATTTGTTTCGCTGAAGCGATACAGATTGTGTGATGGAAACGTGAAGGTAATTTCCCATTGAACCGTTTACCATGAATGCAGTCTCCGCTAACTCGGGAATATTGCCTTTAAATTTCAATCGCGCCGCAACACTGAGCTTCAGCGATACGGGATTGAATAGAGCCCTAAGACTGACCAAATTATGGGACAATTCTTGCACCATGAATCGGTCACTGAATTAAACCATGAAATTCCGGCAGGTTGTCTGAAACTCTACAACTCGTACTGTACAGCAAAAGCGTTGCATTATAACCCATTTCCTAGAACTCGGAACATGGCATCAAACACTTTGATAAATAATATTATACACGTTATCAAAATAAGTTTCAGGGAGCCAGCTTCCCATTATTAAAACAAAAAAGATACCTACTGTATGTTTGTTACCTCACACTGTTAGTTAGAAGTTTCTCCATCTATCTCATACTATGTTCTTTTTATCCCTTTGCCTTTTTGTCATGTTTGATAAATAAGATAAGGCTATTACATATGGACATTATATTAACCTGACATGGAGATCCTGTACACGTTTTTACATGGCCGGGGTTCGGAGGCGGCTGGATGGGGATATGTAGCATCCAGAGACTGATTGGATGTGTAGAAGGACCCCTCCTGTCACCTTCCCAGACGGTTTGATATGTACTGTATATCCTTCGGGCTTCTCCACAGACAGCTTTGGGGGGTCCTACCATTTGCCAGGAATGGCCGTTCCACACTCATACCATGACACGTAGGTGACGTGAGAGTTCCCTCCTATCTGACCAAAGTTGACCGGCTCTTGTCTCATAGCCCTGTAATACCCTGTATGTAACAGACAAAATGAGGTGAGGGGCTGAACCTTGAGTCGTTTTAGACATTGTGAAAATGTAGTTGTTTTCAGGCATGGATATTAAGCATATTCTCAACAGGTTCTCATTTCAACAATTGAAAGATCGATGTGTCAGTGCTGTAGCTTGTACCTTCTCTTGCTGGCAGCTGGTCAGCCCTGACTTGGTTTCCTGTCCTCCCATCCAGGAACGAGTCTACAAACTGACAGTGGTCCTCACCATGGCCAGTCTGGTCCCCAATGTTGTAAAATTTACCTGTAAAGTTATTAGGGAAAAAGTTGTCGGATGGGATGGCAATTTAAACTGATCTACCGTTCTGTTCTGTTCTGTACTATAGACACCGAGCGCGGGAAGCAGAACTGACCGTTGAGAGAATCACTCAGATATATCTTGTATCGGAGGGAGTTGCAGAGCTGGATGCCCACAAACTTGCGGTACCAGGTCCTTTTACGTACTGCTTGCCATTGCACTCCGAGTATGAGTCTGTCTTGAAGGGGAACTGGGTCCAGATGGCATCTTTTCCTACAGGAAATAGTTAACAAAATATTAGAACGTGGAATATCAAAGGCATGAATCATGAAACAAAGATAATAATTAAGAAAATAGAGATGAGTAGAAGCCCAAATGTATATTTGCATTCCCAATCAGAGTTATCTTTTAGTGTATCACAGCCTTTACTACTGATGAAATGAAATGGAAAATAAAATGTCTCCATTCATTTAGCTGTGTAAATGTTTGGTCTGGCTGTGAGTTGGGCGTGGAAGAAGTGAGCTCATAGATATTGGATGGAGAGCAGTGTACTGCTGCACTGGGGCACGGTGGCCTGAGTCTCCACAGACTCTCACTGTGCCAGGCCAGACCTTCCTTAGATCATCCATTCATTCAGCCTGGTGGAATGTGTCACCTGGGACCGGTGCTCAGGACAGACCACAGACTGAGGGGCTTACCTGAGACATTCTCACTCACACGTGGGTCCGCTGCAGGACGGAGGGATGGAGAGATGAAGAAAAAGAGGCAGAGAGAGAAATGTGAGTTAGTAGGTGCTTTCAAATGTCTTCTTCTCAGAATAGACTGTAGAAATGGTTCCCAAAATGATTTTGAAATAAGTTGGTGATTCTCCTAAATAAAAAACCACAAACCACACGTCTTGTAGGAAAGCCATACAAAATCTACGGAAAGTAATTTAGTCCACTCTGGCACTGAAGAGCCAGTCTGATATGGTAGTGTGGGACTCCAGGAGACTCCAGGACAAATCATTTGCCTTCAAACTCCTCATCATCTCTCACATAGAGGGTAAGCCTCTGTGAGCCAATGAGGCCCAGCGGTGAGGTCCTCCCAGAAACATAAAAATGACCTGATTCCCTACTAGCCATTCATTTATGATAAGCTGTTGTATTTGTGAGTTTGATTGAGTGTGTTGTGAGCTGCAATGCAGGATGAGGGAGAGCTGGCAGCCGACAGCACTCCTGGGGTTGGAGGCAGTTTACATGGAGAGGCAGCAGCCAATGTTATGGAAATGGAGGGGCCATGCTGAAATCATTAGGTTAATAACAGCTAGTTAATTACAGACCCCTACACCGGTAAGTGGTGGACCGCCAGACATGACTGGAGCTGGCTGACGAGGCTGTGCGTTAGTACGTTTGTATGTGCGTATTTTAGTGAATGCTTGTTTGTTTGTTTAACGCCAAATGCCTGACCTTGTCAACAGATGGCCTACGCAAAAGGCCAGATGTGGCTCTTGAACTTTTAACTGACTCCTGATTAGGTAATGATGTAAGTCAGCAATTCAACGAAACAACCAATCACCAATCACCAATCACCAATCACCAAGTGTCGTTTAATGAGGCCTATTAGTGCTGGCCTAGAAAACAACGTGGCCCATACTGTACCTGATTCAGTGTTGAAGGACACAGGCTCACTGGGTGGCTCTTCTCCAAGCTCGTTCTGGGTTTCACCTTGAACTCGTAGCTGTGAGGTAAGAGCAGGAAGTGTCACTATCAGAAGGTCTCACAGCGATTATCCTACCGACTCGCTCCAGATTCCAATTTCCGCTCCATTTCCAATTGCAAGCAATCATTTCCACAGAATCAGATTTTCCTCTAATCCTCAAACGTTTAAAGTGGACACAGTATTTTGATGGAAACGTAGTGTATTCTTGTTCGGCCTTGTTGTTACAGCGAGGGAAGGCTCTAGTATTGCCTCCCTATTTATCTCTTCTCTCGACAGTGCAGTCCAGAGAGCCAGAGTCCCTCCCGCTAATGTCTCCTCCATATGAGATGTTCAGACACAGCGATTGGTCCACCACGTGCCAGCAGCCTCAGCAGGCTCAGCTCACAGGAAGCCCTGGTTCATATTCTATCACTTCTTTAATGTCAAATAGTCCCATATTCAGGCTTCATTAAAAACCTAGGGAGCGTGGCGGCCCTCCTCTGCTCTCCACACGTGAAGAACCTTTCTTTCTCCAACTACGCCAGAGAGAAGTGCAGGTCCTGATCTTAACCAGACATAGCTAGCTAGCTTATCCTTCTGACAAAAGTAGTAATAATACAATGAATAATTAAAATGTTGTATTATTTCCATGAACGAAAGCCTTTCAGATAGTATAAGTTTTACAAACATTTACATTTGAGTTATTTAGCAGACTTACGGTAGCGAGTGCATGCATTTTCATACTTTTTCAAAGCTCTGAAAAAGCTACCGTCTGAGGACTGAGAGAGAGCATACCGAGAGAATACAATGTGTTGTATCAATCTGAAACACAGGCACAAAGATGTTATGTTATATACCTGCTCGGGGTTGAGGTTCTCTACTGCAGTGTGAGTCTGGTTGGTGGTCAGGATGGACACCTGAGTACCATCTGGTCCCTTCGTTGTGGAGATGACCCTCATATTCTACACAACAACCAGGAAATCACTGTTGAATTCAAGAATTTACCAAGTATCCCAATATTCAGAGTCACACTTTCTAATGTACACTACCGTTAAAAAGTTTGTGGTCACATAGAAATGTCCATGTTTTTCAAAGATTATTTTTGTCCATTAAAATAACATCAAATTGATCAGAAATACAGTGTAGACATTGTTAAATGTTGTAAATGACTATTGTAGCTGGAAATGGCAGATTTTTAATAGAATATCTACATAAGCATACAGAGGCCCATTGTCAGCAACCGTCCACTCCTGTGTTCCAATGGCACGTTGTGTTAGCCTTGTAAAATGATACACTTAGATTAACTAATTGATCATAAGAAAACCCTTTTGCAATTATGTTAGCACAGCGGAAAACTGTTGTAATGATTAAAGAAGCAATAAAACTGGCCTTCTTTAGACTAGTTGAGTATCTGGTGCATCAGTATTTCTGGATTCGATTACAGGCTCAAAATGGGCAGAAACAAAGAACTTTCTTCTGAAACTCGTCAGTCTATTCTTGTTCTGAGAAATTAAGGCTATTCCATGCGAGAAATGGCCAAGAAACGGAAGATCTCATACAATGCTGTGTACTACTCCCTTCACGGAACAGAGCAAACTGGAGCTAACCAGAATAGAAAGAGAGTGGGAGGCCCCGGTGCACAACTGAGCAAGAGGACAAGTACATTAGAGTGTCTAGTTTGAGAAACAGACGAAATGAAGTCCTCAACTGGCAGCTTCATTAAATAGTGCCTGCAAAACACCAGTCTCAACGTCAACAGTGAAGAGGCGACTCCAGGATGCTGGCCTTCTCAAACTAGACACTCTAATGTACTTGTCCTCTTGCTCTTGCTTTATTTATCAGGACAACAGTTTTCAGCTGTGCTAACATAATTGCAAAAGGGTTTTCTAATGATCAATTAGCCTTTTTAAAATGATAAACTTGGATTAGATAACACAACATGCCATTGGAACACAGGAGTGATGGTTGCTGATAATGGGCCTCTGTACGCCTATTTAGATATTCCCAAAAACATCTGCCATTTCCAGCTACAATACTCATTTATAACATTAACAATATCTATTGTACTCTGTATTTCGGATCAATTTGATGTTATTTTATTAATGGACTTTTTGGGGGTGCTTTTCTTTGAAAACAATTCCATTTCTACATTTCCCCCAAACTTTTGAACGGTGGTGTATGTTACTATGCATTTGCATTGTAGTTGAGTACATAGACAGGTACAGTGTCCCACTCTCCCCACCTGTGGTGTCGTTGTCTGTCTTTTCCCAGTCTAGAATGATGAAGGAGGGGCATCCCTCCACCGTTACCACGGTGAGGTTGTAGGGCGGAGACTTGGGCGGGGCTGTCACGTTTGTCTCCCCCGCCCTCCTCCTCTGGGAAGTAGCTGAGAGAGGTGGTGATGGAACAAGGCTCGTCTGGTTTCTTGTCCGTCTTGTAGACTACATGGGGTGCTTAGGGAAGAGAGATCACATTTAAAGGATCCCTGCACTGCTGGTTCAAAACAACCATTTAGTAATTTTCTGTCCGGGACAATAGAAGTACATGATAGTTACAAGAAGGGTTTTTACGTACCAACAAACGTTTCTTTCCCAATGCGTCCACGTCCAGAGGCTGGTAGGGAGCTGAATAATGAGGAGTTCTCCCAGGTTTCAAACCAGATGTCTGTGAGAGGATGAGAAAGGACAAGGATATGCTTTAGAGCTCCACAAAACACATTTAAGGATTGTCCTCATATGGGGCACCAATAATGTAGGTTTTCTTAGGACATAATTTAGCTCTGAATTGTGATCGGTTATACCGTTGGCTGATGGTGCAGTCGTTGTTGTGTGTCTGCGGTCTTGCTTGACAGGTTTAGTCGTCACTGATGGAAACTTCTTCAAAATGGAGGCCTTGTCTGTTTGCTTCAAGACATTCAGCTTGTCTGTAGAGAACAGAGTTTGGCAACGCACAGAGTTTACAAACAAAAAAAGGTTTGTTGTTTTTCTTGGCTTTCTCAATATTTCTATATTTGTTTAGAGGAAAGGTGCCTTTCGAGGTTGTAAACATAAGCTCAGCCAAATGACAAACTTCATGATGACAAAATACTCTTTCACTAACAGCTGGTTTATAATGGAGTTTGGGAACTGTGTGTATACCCCCATTTCAGGCAGTGGATGATGTATAGAAAACTGCTCAATGTTCAATTATGTGTTATTATTACAACCAACTAAACCTTACTCATATCACCAGGTTTGCCAACCAGGTTGGTCTTTTTGTTGACAGGAATGGACGGACGAGATCCTGAAAAATAGAAATCAAAGGAAACAACAGTCAATCACATAATCACTAAACATTACAATTTCTGCGAGAACCATTCCTTTGTCTCTCTGATGGCATTATTTGCCTTGAAGAGATCATCTTAAATGAAAAACAGTGGAACACTCTTTCACCGCCACTTGTAGAATAACCTAAATTCCTTGACCATTGTTGACACAATCGGCAATATCTAGAGAAAATCCTACATCAGGATTTCATCACGTATCTGACATGCACCATCTGTCATACACTGTTAGAGAGAAAAGCTTTCCAAAAAGGGTTCTTCTGCTGTCCCCATAGGAGAACACTTTTGAATCCAGGTAAACTCTTTGTGTAAAGGCTTCTACATGGAACCTAATAGGTTACACCTGGAACCAAAAAGGGTTCTCCTATGGAGGACAGCAGAATAACCCTTTAGGTTATAGATAGCACATCATACTGATGACCATGAGCTGTGGAACATTATTGGAAGGAACTCTATATGGACTGTATAAATAAATGAATGGTAAAACCTCATACCCTGCGCCCAATGAACCTTAAAACATGAACAATCCTTTGTAATTCCTTGAGGTTTTACACATGTTCTGAAAGTTACCCAGAACGAAATGCTTAACCTGTTGCCAATTAGTGCTCTGTTGCACTGAGGCCAAATTCTTCACAATCAAGGAATTGTTCCTAATCCCTAAGAAAATATGCTAAATGCAAAGCCCCAGTACATAAAAAAGCTGGTGTAGCTCTGAAACATTTTAGCTGGTAATATAAAACAATATGGGTCCATTACTTTCCATCAATTACATGTAAAATATCCATGTTTGAAATACTGCCAGTTTGCAGTTAGCACTGCTTTATCCAACTCTACAGTTTCTAGAAAACATGGTTCTACTTAAAAAGAAAAGCTTTCCCGAACTTTTTTTTTTATGCTGTCATTCAGGACAGCATATGTTATACATTTATAAAACTGTGACTCTACTGAAATCGGAGTAAGAATAGATATTTCTCTGCAATGACAGTGTTCTATGTAATCTTAAAACATAGCATTTTTCTAGCCACATGGAACCAGCATAGATCAAGATTACAAATGTTTCACAGGGTACAGAACATGCAGTGAACCTTGATCATAGGGGACTGCATGATCAAGTGACAAGCCACCAAACACAATCATTATTGACTGCTGACTTTTTCTGCCTTTGCACTGTGACCAGTCTACTCATGCAAAAATATTAGTCCACTAAGTCTAGTTCATACAAACACAAATCTGTAACCAAATGCAAACATTGAATTCCTGTAGCTGATGAAAAGCTGATGCCATGCTCTCCTGATTGCATGATGGGTACTCTAAACACTGGCACCTCCACAGTGATGCACTAGCCTGTGAAGATTATTGTTCTTCTTAAGTCAATACTTGCAATCAGGCAAGAAGCATGTGGAACCTACCCAGGAAAATAGATGAAAATAACATTTGAGCCGCCCTCCAAACAAAACGTCAAGTTCATTACACGGCGGCAGGGCTATTATAGAACACTTTATTTCTTAACATGTGGTAAGAGAAAGTGCAATGCTTGGTGAGAAACACGCCAAAATAAGGTTCTTAAAAATAAGCTAATGACCCTCAGACGTCATACTTTCCAAAAAAGGAAAGTATTTTCCAAAGGCCCGGCTGAACTGAAGCCTTTGGTCGAATTCTTAGTGATGGTCGTCCAGTGTTTTGATCAAAACAAGACGTATTTTACATCCAACATGGCCGACTCATGCAGTCTGGGCGGAAATGGTGGCGATGGAAGCTAGTGTGTGTCAGTGTGGGCAGGGCTAGCTTTGCGCTGGGTGCAGATAAGACTGGATTCATGCCATTTTACCATAGAACTGGTCCTCAATGGAAGAGAAGCCTGAACGGCCCAAAACATCAGGGTTTATGTCCTCCAACAGCGAGTTGTTTGTGTTTGCTGCAGGAAAAGTACTAAGATTAAAACCTATTCCCAAACCTATTGTGTCTTTGAGGGAAACGTGGCAGGTCCAGACACTTGAAGACATCGATGATATCTGAACATATCAATTCATATCTTTCAAAGAATCATCCTTGAGTATTCCACTGTCTTGCATTATCAGTAAAGACACAACCAAATGACCATAACATGAAACAGAGCACAAACATAGAGTGAATGATGATGATAGACAACCCAACCACATCTCATGCTCAATGAGGACAGTACAGGACTGACATGCATACAATCATGCGCAGGGTGAAACCCAACTATAAGCAGCTCAACATTGATTTGACTTCCAGTTTGCCAGTTTGTGACAGAGAAACAGCATTGGTTATGTAGCTCGGCATACAAAGAGCCTGATCTTTGAAGACCTGTGAAACTGCTTCAGTTTCTGCCTGGAAAACATGAACTGAGTTTCCCCACCACCACAAATGGGTACTGACACAGGCGTACCTCCCTAAAAAGAGCAGTGATTACTTAATACCCCTTTGATTACTCGCTGTCATAAGCTTTGAAGCCAGCAACAGCATTGAATCTGCAGAAGCTTGCATTAAAACCAAGAACACCAAGACCCTTGGACAGATGGCAACGTATGGATAGACAGACTGACGGGCTGATGAATGGATGGATGGTTAGACAGACACATTATTGACAAACAAAATGAATGGGTGAAGGACACCGATATTGGTTGATGATGCCGCCACAACGCCAACAAACTGTATGGGTTAATGGATGAGAGACACAGAGGAGAAATATCAGCTCTTTTTACCCATTCTCAGTCTGTTCCAAACGACTGGTTTGGGGAGGCCGGTTCCTTTGTGATGCTTACCATTGGCTGTGGAGAAGAAGAGTGACTGTTATGGAAAAAGCAGCTAGTTTTGTTAGCTCAGACTTAATTAATTCTTCAGGAAAAAAAGAGATTAAAGATGAATCTCCCAACAGGCCTTGTGAGGAGGAAAATAAATAGGAAAAGGAGGAGATGGACCAGTGGAGAGTCCTGTCAGAGCTTCAGCCTCAAGTAAACAACGTGTTTCCCCAAAGACAGTGGAAAGCTCTGTCTTAACATGGCTGACCCGTGCTGCAACCAGAATCTACGACATGCTGACCGTATCTGACAGATCTTTCTAAAAGTAGCAGTGACTTCTTCAGATGGTGGAGAGTCGAGAGATGGATAGATTGGACAGCCAGGACAAATCTTGACCGCGAAGATGACAAGCTACGTCGATGCGTGACTGATCACACTCTCCACATGTTGTGCAGGGTGAAATTAGGCACTTGATGCCGAACCAACTCTGCAATCTTTGCCTGACCTCAATCTCTGCCCAGATATGACAACATTTCTGGTTGGTTTGGAGGAAGTCCTGCACACTTTTTACACAGGGTTTGTGGGGCTAGAGAGGATTTCAAGAACACCACACAGAGATGACATATTAGGAGGAAGAGGAGGAGGAGGAGGAGGAGATGAGGAAGAGGAGGAGGAAGTGGAGGAGAAGAAAAGGGGACAGAGAGATTCCATTACCCCCTGGTGTCCTGGAGGTCTGTGATGAGTTATTAGCCCTACGAAGAAGGGATGAGGAAGAGGAAGGGGAATCTTGTCTTGAGCCATCAGTGAAGGGAAAGAGAGGGTTTGTGGCAGCAGGAGACTTCATGGTCCTGCCTATCAGTGTGATGGCCGGGCCATGGGGTTTCAAATTTCTCTGGCTGCCTTGACCTAGAAAACCACAAAAACAATTGTAGAACCTGTTACAATGTGTAGTTTCAATGTCTGTTAAAGACACATTTGTTGTGCCATTCAGGTGTTAGGGGAACTACAGAGCCACGGCCCTTAGGAGTGGAATAGTGGGGTTCGTGAGGATGATTCAATCAATGATCTCTCAAATAAATCTGCAGCATTCAATAGTGTAGTTTGATTGAAGGCATCTACTGTAGTTCCCTAACATGAGCTCTTAACTCATGTTAGCCTTGTTGTTATAAGTGTTGCATGTTTTTTGTGTACTTTAAATTAATTTTGTGACGTAAACAATATTTACGATAGGATTTTTCAAGCATTTTTCATCCTAAAGCTTCCACGATCTTGAGGAATAGAGTCATAGATGCTGCTGGGGCTAAGCAGTGCAGCGTAACCATGACTGTCAGATTGTGTATGCCATGCAGATATGGATAATGCAGTAATGTGGTTGATAATGTGGTGGATGGTGCAATAACGGGCATTCAGTCCAACTCCTGATCATGACCTGTGGACCAAAGAGTGTGCATTAAAGCTGGACAACAACACTGAAGCTGTGGACCAATGAGTGTGCATTAAAGCTGGACAACAACACTGAAGCTGTGGACCAATGAGTGTGCATTAAAGCTGGACAACAACACTGAAGCTGTGCACCAATGAGTGTGCATTAAAACTGGACAACAACACTGAAGCTGTGGACCAATGAGTGTGCATTAAAGCCGGACAACAACACTGAAGCTGTGCACCAATGAGTGTGCATTAAAACTGGACAACAACACTGAAGCTGTGACCCCATGAGTGTGCATTAAAGCTGGACAACAACACTGAAGCAGTGGACCAATGAGTCTGCATTAAAGCTGCACAACAACACTGAAGCTGTGGACCAATGAGTGTGCGTTAAAGCTGGACAACAACACTGAAGCAGTGGACCAATGAGTGTGCATTAAAGCTGCACAACAACACTGAATCGGCTAGTATTGTTAGCTGAGACTTAATTCTTCAGGAAAGAAACAGATTTGAGATGAATCTCCCAACTGGCCTTGTGAGGAGGAAAATAAATAGAAGAAAAAAAGACAGGACAAAAACAGATGTGATTTTGTGTGGAAAGGTAGCGTGTTATACAGTAGGTGATGGACCAGTGGAGAGTCCTGACAGAGCTTCAGCCTCAAGTAAACAACGTGTTTCCCCAAAGACAGTGGAAAGCTCTGTCTTAACATGGCTGACCCGTGCTGCAACCAGAATCTACGACATGCTGACCGTATCTGACAGATCTTTCTAAAAGTAGCAGTGACTTCTTCAGATGGTGCGAGAGTCGAGAGATGGATAGATTGGACAGCCAGGACAGATCTTGCCCACGGAGATGAAAAGCAATGTCGAAAACATGACCGATCACGCTCTCTACATGTTGTGCAAGGTGAAATTAGGCACTTGATGCCAAACCAACTCTGCAATCTTTGCCTGACCTCAATCTCAGATATGATATGACAACATGTGTGGTTGGTTTGGAGGAAGTACTGCACGCACACTGGTTACACAGGGTATGTGGGGGTAGGGCAGATTTCAAGAAAACCAAAAAGGATAGTAGGAGCAAGAAGAGGAGGAGCAGGAAGAATAGGAGCAGGAAGAAGAAGAGGATGAGGAGAGGAAGGAAGGAAAAGGGGAGGGAGAGAGATTCCATTACCCCTTGGTGTTCCGGAGGTCTGTGATGAGTTATTAGACCTGTGAAGAAGGGATGAGGAGGAGGATGAGGAAGAAGAGGAGGAGGAGGATGGGGTATCTTGTCTTGAGCCATCAGTGAAGGGAAAGAGAGGGTTTGTGGCAGCAGGAGACTTCATGGTCCTGGCTATCAGTATGATGGCCGGGCCATGGGGTTTCAAATTTCTCTGGCTGCCTTGACCTAGAAAACCACAAAAACAATTGTAGAACCTGTTACAATGTGTAGTTTCAATGTTAAAGACAATGCTGTTGTGCCATTCAGGTGTGCTGGGAGCCACGGCCCTTAGGAGTGGAATAGTGGGGTTAGTGAGGATGATTCAATCAATGATCTCTCAAATAAATCTGCAGCATTCAATAGTGTAGTTTGATTGAAGGCATCTACTGTTGTAGCCTTGTTGTTATAAGTGTTGCATGTTTTTGTGTACTTTTAATTAATTTTGTGACGTAAACAATATTTACGATAGGATTTTTCAAGCATTTTTCATCCTAAAGCTTCCACAATCTTGAGGAATAGAGTCATAGATGCTGCTGGGGCTAAGCAGTGCAGCGTAACCATGACTGTCAGATTGTGTATGCCATGCAGATATGGATAATGCAGTAATGTGGTTGATAATGTGGTGGATGGTGCAATAACGGGCATTCAGTCCAACTTCTGATCATGACCTGTGGACCAATGAGTGTGCATTAAAGCTGGACAACAACACTGAAGCTGTGGACCAATGAGTGTGCATTAAAGCTGAACAACAACACTGAAGCTGTGGACCAATGAGTGTGCATTAAAGCTGGACAACAACACTGAAGCTGTGGACCAATGAGTGTGCATTAAAACTGAACAACAACACTGAAGCTGTGGACCAATGAGTGTGCATTAAAGCTGGACAACAACACTGAATCTGTGGACCAATGAGTGTGCATTAAAGCTGGACAACAACACTGAAGCTGTGGACCAATGAGTGTGCATTAAAGCTGGACAACAACACTGAAGCTGTGGACCAATGAGTGTGCATTAAAGCTGGACAACAACACTGAAGCTGTGGACCAATGAGTGTGCATTGAAGCCGGACAACAACACTGAAGCTGTGGTCTGAGATGACGTTGACACCGTGGACAGCAGACAGACAGCGGAGTGTACGTAGACCAGCTGCGGCAAAACACAGTGAGGGCATTCATACGATGAGGTCATCGTTACCCAAGTTGTTATTATTGGCTTTCTCACTGCCCAGGGTGGGGGTTAGCAGTGCTGCTCCTTTCTGTGATTCGCTGAGAGCTGTGTGGGGAAAAAATGATTTTATCTGTTTCTGAAAGGTTGGGTTACAGTGGTTTGTAGAGAAATTCAAGTTAGAGCTTCCTTGCCTATCTGTTCCTCGGGCAGCACTCTCGAAGACTACCCATTGAGTAAAGGAAAGCAAAGGATTCCTGCCTCACTTCATAAAAAATGTTTCAGTAAACATCTAGGCGTTTTCTCCGAAGAGAGTTAGGCATTTTAGATCACTTTTTTGAGGTGTGCCAGAGTATACTCTGATGCCCTTAACATGACATTACAGACTGTAAAAGAAGGGGAATGTAAAAGAGAGTTGAAAGGTGGAAATTACCAGAGGAAGGGTTATGTGTCTTCACTGTGGCGCTAGTAGGTCCCCTGGGTTGGGTCTTTCCCTGTTGCTTTTCACCGGGTGGAGAGGGGTTGTTAAGGACAGGGGTGGCAGAGGAGGTACTGGGGGTTTTGGTGGGCAGGAGTTGGGGGGGCAGGAGGGAGGTCCACGAGATGAGAGGAAGCATTTCTAATACTGTTTCCTCCGTCTGGGTGAGAGAGAAGAGGGAGGTCAACTTTGATTATGGGGACTGAAATCTATGGAGTCACATAAGGACGTACCTTATGGAACATTTTGATGCCCAATATTTGAGGTCAATATCAACAGTTCATAGACAGGCATTCAAATCCATCTCTTTGGCTCTGAGATGAATGTCTCTGAATGCCTTTCATTGACTGTATAAGATTGTAGTTATTTATCTTTTTTAAATAGTGGATGCAGGTTGATTTAACTTTGTCACATAATGTAGTTGAACCTCATTGAAATACACACAGAAAGTCTTGAAAATATAATTGGAAGGAGTATTTAGAGGGACAGAAGGGGTACAGGGCAACTTTGTGCTGCCTTTCCCGAATGGGAAATTGAAGCACGTTTTTTGCATGCAGTGTTGTCATGCAGACTGTTTAAACCAGCATTGCCACTGGCTTTAAATGCAACAACTCTGTAAACCAATGAGATGACAGGGATGAAACATGGAGAGAGATGATTGAGATGGCTGATGTCAAGAAAGACGTCATGGTGTGTGGACACAAACATATGAAATGATGGACACTGCTGTAGAGAGAGAGAGCACAGAGGTTGTGGGGATAGACATGGGAAGAACAAACAGCAGAACAATTGAAACAGGATGGATGAATAGATCAATGGATGAGCTATGGGTGAAAGAAAGAAAGAAAGAAAGAAAGAAAGAAAGAAAGAAAGAAAGAAAGAAAGAAAGAAAAAGAAAGAAAGAAAGAAAGAAAGAAAGAAAGAAAGAAAGAAAGAAAGAGTGGAAGAGGGAAGAGAGAGAGAGGGTAAAGGTAAAGTGCAGAGTTGGACTGATACAGTATGAAGGAAAACAAGCAGCCAATCCTCTCACAGCGCCTGAGGTCTAAGCAAAACAAAATCCCCGTCATGCGTGTCCTTGGCATTTGCTCTGGCAGAAACTTATGCATACTTCCAACTCTGTGGCGGCACCGCCTGTGCCACCATCATCTCCACGATCCAGGGACTTTCTACCTCTCAGTGGACTCAAGGCATGCCAGCATGCAGCCAATCACAATGAACAGCTGCGGTTCTCACCCCCACCCCAGCCCACCCCTCCCCTCGCAGCAGCGTAGTGACATAGCCAAGCGATGACTGACTACGAATAAAGCTTGATATGATTCAAAATGTCCGTCGCTGTTTACCCAGTGGGAACTGTGGCCATTGAGGCTCATTGGAGCGGGGTCAGGTTTAGATTCCAGGTGTCTGTCTGGTGGTGCTGTAGAAAATAATATCATGTTTCATAAAGTGTGAATAGGAACGAAGTGCAAAGGTAGCGAAGGTGTTGGGCAGGAAATGTGTTTGACCACAGAAGGTCTTTAAAGACAGTGAAAATAGTAGTGTTTTTGGCAACAATAATACATTAAAAAACAATGTGAAAAGTGAAGTGCTTTAGAATGAGAGAGAGAGTAATCACCAAAAGATGTCTTGGGAGCTCCCGGGAAACCTTGGTTTTTGGTCAGAGGGAGTCTAGGCTGAGTCTTATTGTGAATAGCTGGGGGAGAAAGGGAATCAAGAGGAGATAGGCAGAATTTCAAGTAGCTACAACATACTCCCTATGTCTAAAGTAGTGATGCTGTAAACCAACACTTTACATTACATAGGCATATTAAATTATTAAAACAGTGTAAAGGCATTACCATATTAAAACAGTGTAAAATGCAGCTATATCCTCAGAAAGCAGGTGTAACAAGGGTAAGTAGCATTTAGCTGTCTGGACTTATACACCTGGAACAATATCATGACATCTACATTCCTGTACATTGGAATAAAGCTTAGGTAACGGTGTTCCCTGGACATGCATATGGACATGTAGCATTACTCGCTGTTTCAGTTGGATATATAATAATAATAATAATATAAAAGTTCTGGTTTCAAGTGATTACACGGAAATGGCTTACCTGGACGAGGTGGGAAAAGTGCACGGGACATGGGTGGTTTCTGAGAAACAAAAAACAATATACAGTTGGTGGACGGTTTTATTGCCACCAGATCCACAGCCACAGTTCATATGTCAACGCTAATACGCTAGCCGTAAGCAAAGTCATGTTTCCGTTTCATGGTGAGGATAGCGTTGTGCTTTGTGCTGTTTCCCTGAGTGCTACATTACTGGAGAGTCTCACTTGAGACATTCAGCGACATACAACGAGCCCTTCAACATCCGTACCCTAACGTGCCCTTCAACGGCACATACATCACTGAGAGTCTCCCTTGAGACATCTAGCGTACCTAACGTGCCCTTCAAACATCCCTTAACGGTACATAACATCCCTTCACTGGCACATACATCACTGAGAATCTCCTTGAGACATCTAGCGTACCTAACGTGCCCTTCAGCCTCCCTTAACGGCACATACATCACTGAGAGTCTCCCCTTGAGACATCTAGCGTACCTAACGTGCCCTTCAGCCTCCTTAACGGCACATACATCACTCCTGACTTCTGCCTGGAAAAGCCCTTTCACCAGAAAACATTTATGGTCTGCTGTCTACACTTCACCTACTGATACCTGACTTAACCTAACTGACACACGCACGCACAAGGGCCATATGACAGTCACACTTGCATATAAGCTGCAAAATCAAAATAGCCACCATGAAAGAGATTGGAAAAAGGATGAGGCTGGGTTTCTGTATAGCTCTTTGTGAGATCTGCTGATGTAAAAAGGGCTTTAGAAATAAATACATTTGATTGATTGTGAGTAGGCAAAAAGACTATGTCAGCGCGAGCGCGTCATGTGTTGATTTGCGATGTTCTGCCTGTCACAGCAGGGCTGTGAGGGTGACCCTCTTAAACCCACGTTAAAGAGTCTCTCAGGCCGGGTGCTGGGGTCAGACAGGGGAAGTAGACAGCAGTTTATCGACTCTACTCTGGTCTTATACAACTCAGCTATGCTCTGCTTCTCACCCTCTCTCACCACCTTTGTATATTCTCCCTCCACAGTGACAGCAGGAAATAAAAATATATTTTCTTGAAGAAAAATAAATGAGTGGTAGGGTAAAGTTGTAGTGTGAGAATACGTATGCCTGTGGAAGCGATTTAATAGAGACTGAGAGTCCCGTAGGTCATAGGTTCTTATGCTGTATGGCCAACAAACACAGCACATACCATTGGCTTCACAATAGGGGTCCGGTGCTTGTAGGGTTTCTGGACGCTTTTGTCTGCAAAACATGGAGAAGAAGATGTAAACAATTGCTATTCTGAGAAGAGAGTGTCGGTAGGTCATCTTTTGAACAATAAAACACAAAATGGCTCACATGATATGGATGTTTTATTTTTTGTTCTTGAGCCACAAAGACTTCTTACAGACTTCTTCAAAATAAAACAAGGAGGTACTGCCTGAACTCTCTGATTTTCATTTTCTTAAGTATGATATACAGACCGCCCATGCAGGGTTGGGAAGTAACTGTCAATGTAATCAGTTACATTTTCAGCTGAAATATTGTAATCAGATTACAGATACGTTTTAAAAAGTAGATGACTACCTCTTTGGATTATTTTTAAATTAGGAAAGGATGTTTGCTCAAAAAATAAATACATTATGACACCTTTCTGTTTTCTCCATGGCATTCAATTCAGCATTGAAAAGAAGCCGGTGAGTTTACGTTTGTTCCACTTGAGCATGTCTGACCACAAGTCAGAGACCACTTTGATGACACAACAAATGTGTTTGATGGCTCCTTTTTGTCTTCTTCTAATGCCTCTTAAGGGGAAAGTAATCCAAAGTAACTGAAAGTAATCAGATTACGTTACTGAGTTTGGGTAATTCAAAAGTTACATTACTGACTACAATTTTGGACAGGTAACTAGTAACTATTACATGTAGAAAGTAACCTACCCAACCCTGCGCCCATGTTGGTTTTGTGAATGACAGGCTTGCTCCAGATTCCGCTGCGTTCGTCTTTGTTGGAGCGGACCCCAAACTCATATGGGGTGTCGGGCTTCAGGTTGTCAACCACAGTGTCACTGGTGGGGCAGGTCTGGTAGATCCACTTCCTGTTCCTCTCCCTGTAGCGGACAGTGTAGTGTCTGCATGGGAGGGACAAACAAGGCACAGTAAACAACATGCTGATTCTTGTACAGTAGCTGTGCATCTTTATGGCAAACTCTAACCTTTGGAAAATTCTGCCTTCTTTTCTCATCGACCAACAAAGCACAGCAGGCGTGCTCCACATCATACAGTATGGGTGGCTATTCCAGCTCTACGGCTGTGGTCTGATGAACCATAGTGACTAATATGTTAAACAAGCTTCCTCCGTTAGCTATTGTTAATTCTGGCTCCGATATCTCAGGTCATCTCGTCAGTGTCAACCGATCCCTTTTCAAGCCTTCGGGGATTGTCTTTCTGGGTAGCGCTGCCGGCAGTAGCCAAGCAGTAAACAGAAGGAACTGATATTAGCTTTAATAAGCCACCAGATAGAAGGGGAACTCTCAGCTGTAACTTAGGTCGAGATTTCCAACGACTCCTCCAACTTACGGAGTGGGGGAAATTCTAGAATGTATTTAAGGTGGAGCATAAATCGAGTGATGGAAAAGTGTGTTTGTGTCCCAGCAGTACAGTCCATGTATTCTCAGTCAACTCCTGCACACACCTGTGTTGGAAAAGACCTCTGTCCATTCCCATGCTCCATTTTCCATAGAAAATAAATGGCACACTTTCTCAACGTTTCTCTACAGAACTGTTATGCGTCATAAATCCTCCAAGGTTCGACGGCACAGTACATTGAATGCACGGTATGAGTTTAAATCTAGTCAAGCATCCATACAGTATGTCATCTTTATATATAGCTAGCAATAACAGCCTGGCATTCAGATCTCAGTGTGTGCACCTGATTTCAACTAGATGCTTCTCTTTTGTGAAAAGCAGATAGTCTGAATGCCTTAACAGTGTGTAACTGCATTCACCTGTCATCCATTTTGAGTTGAGTGAGGCTGTTTCTGTGGAAGCTTTGGCCTGAGAAATTCAACATGGAACTGGAACCAGATGCCTGGCTGGCGGTGCGGTAGGTTATAACTCACCCGTCTTCCAAACAGTCGTTCATGATGTTGCCTGCTTCGTAGGGCGTCTTCAGGAAGGTTCCCCAGGACAGCAGCACAGAGGTCGGGGTGACGGAGCCAATAACCAGGTGGAGTGGCTTCTCCAGGTTGACCTTTCCTGTGAGGACAAAGGTCAAGGGTCATATACTATATTTGCAACAGATTTGATGACCTGATTGAACTTTTTGGATGCGTAGACAAACTGCCGCAGGTACCTGTGCATTGTTTCTTTACGTCGTTGCTCGGGATTGGCTGGACAGCAACAAGATACTTGGGTTCAGCATCTGAAAGGTTAAAAAATAAAACGTTGTCACATTGATTTCTCTGTCATGGAAAAAGGAATATACCAGAAGGGGGAAATATTGTCCTGGGCGGTGAAAGAGGGTTTGCGAAGAAAGAGTCCTGCTGACGCCTGGTGAGTCACTACCCAGCCAGGTCTCTGGTGTTAAGGAGATGGGCTGAAACTATTCAAATCCGCTGTAAACAGAAACAGAGCAGATACACAGATGAAAGAGCTTGACTTTAAGCACAACAGATGAAAACAAACAGTCGTTCGGATGGTAAATTGAAATGCAGTTGAGTTGCTTGAACTCCTCATAACAATGGAACGTTGTCCAACCTGCAGAGACTTTAATACGTACAGTAAATTCTCTAAGGGGTTTATATTATCCACCCACAATCTAACAGTTGTCTATTGTTATAATACTTGCCCAAATGCAAACAGTGTCTGAGGCTAGCGAGGAGGGGTGAAATATGGGTATGGATCTGGAACACAGTTAAGACACATTTGGCCACTTGGATTCAATGTGCTATAAAAACAGTGATCCAAAAATATTGTGTTTCTATTGCATGAGAATGGCGAGCTCATTAATGAATAACTATACAGAACAAAATAGACAGGATGTGAAGGGTGGAGCACTAAGGGCCTGACTAGGTCCTGGTGTTCAATGGATTAACATAAAGCCTGAGCACTTGGGCTGGCATGCCAGGAGCAGGAGCAGGCTGGCATGGATCGAAGCTGGCACAATGTTATGGGTGGGGCATTGGACAAATGATAGTCACTTGGTTGCTTAAAATAAAGCAAACTGTTGGGTGTGGGGAAACACTTTAAATAAGTTAAGAGTCAGCACAGCAGAGGATCCCAGAGAGAGTCACAGTAACACAACCATATCCTATTGGACTACTACGTGTGTCATTATTGCTGAGAAGGTTCTGTCTACCCTCTGCTCTCTCGTTGGATCCCTCTGGGCTCTCTCGTGATGAGGTACTTCTATCAGGTGTTCTAGAGGGGCACCTGAGACCAATTTAACTCAGCTCTTTGTCGTCATTGTTTTTGTACATGGAAGGTCACAGCTTGTACCAGTGAGAAATGATGTTTGATCACTTCTGGTGTCTCTCACACAGGTGAAAGGGCTCAAAGAAAAGTGACTAAAAAGCTGTTCCGCATTGAACAAACAGTGCTCCTTTCACTGATTGGGGAGCCAGCCAAGGGAGTTGTTCCATTCTCTTTAGTCTCCGGTTCCTTTCTACTCTAACACTTCATAGCCAATGGCCATTGAGACCTTTTCATACAACAAGAGGAAACTTGTTCCTGACCTGCTCTCATTTCGTGCCTATCATAAATCCGAACAGATCAACACAAAACAGCAATAAAGGAACCGTATTTGTTTGATTTAAATATGAAAACACTCCGATGTTTACTTTAACTCAAGTGATTTTAGTGAAAAATAAGCAACAGCGTATCATTCGAATTCCAACATAAGCATGTGGTTTCACGCTCAATAGATGATCTACACAAGCTGTAAAGTAATCTTCCACTGGCCCTGTGCTGCCCTGCTAAGGTGCCGTAGTGGGCTGGGATGCTGGGATGTATCTCATGAGAGGCTGTGGTTGATGATGAATGGAACCCATTGAGCTGCAGGAAAGGGTTTTAAAGAGGAAAGTCAACACTGTGGAATGCTTAGTGTAACTCCAGCCCTTTTCACCCTGTTTGGAGAATCTCTGTGCTCTACAAAGACAAGTTGCTTGGTTTCTCAGAGGAACGGTTTCTCCCCACACTGACGTATGTTGGAGATACAATATACACTGTTATGTTATGACTATCTGATGAATCCCTGAGAGTCAATAGGTTAGTGTGTGTGTGTGTGTGTGTGTGTGTGTGTGTGTGTGTGTGTGTGTGTGTGTGTGTGTGTGTGTGTGTGTGTGTGTGTGTGTGTGTGTGTGTGTGTGTGTGTGTGTGTGTGTGTGTGTGTGTGTGTGTGTGCATAGTCTTACCATAGACTGGTCTTACCTATCTCAGTCTCGTAGGGCTCTCCATTCTCAGGCAGCTGGATGAACTGTTTAGAGAACATGCTGCTGCCGTAGCCCAGGATGTAGCCCTCCAGCTTGGTGTCAGGGTTGGGACGGACAAACTTCATCACGATGGTGTCGCCCGTAGCGTTGATGCGAACCTTCATGTTCTGTCTTCTCACTGTTAAAGGGCAACAAGTAGAATAATACAGTTGAATTGCATTGTGGATATGATTAGTTGAACTGTGGTGCATTGCACCTAAAGATGCTAGTGCATTCCATCACAGCTAACCTTCAGCACCTCACATGAACATGAGCAGATTGCAAATACTGTGCAGAGCATTTGTGAATTGCATCGATAAGTGCTGCATTTAAGAAACTTCTGGACACTTCTGGATTAATTTAGGGTAATTGCAAGATAAACAGCTGCCTCTCCCCAGGTACCCAAGGGATTAATCAAACAGGATTGTGTTTGTGGTTTTCAGGAAACAGACTGCAGTACCCTTCAACTGCAGCCAATATTACCCTGAACGCATACAGGAGATGGGATAATTGATTCCCCCATCAGTCATAACATTGGACTATTAGGATAAACCCAAAGGACTTTAAACCCACTGATATTGTCAGGCTTGAGGGAGTGCGTCAGCACAGGAGAGGTCAAATTAGAAGGTGAAATGCAATGGAGGATGTAACTCTTGAAGGTTGAGCTCCAAAGAGTTCAGAAAAGTCATTATTAAAGAACAGAGGCTAAATAGCTGTCTGGGAAATGTCCTAAACATGAGTAATGGAGCTCATTTGAACCTGGTAATAAGGCTCTTTAGCTTCGGAAAAGCGTTTCCTTGTCCACCAGGTTCCCGTTTCCCACCATGCAGGAACTGGACTGATTCAGCTGCTGGGTTAAAGAGGCTGTTAAATGCTAATGAAAAGCAGGCTTAAAATGCCACATAAAGGGGATCAAGATGGTGTTTGGAAAATGATGTTGTGGCAGTTTTTGTCGTCACACACATCAGTCAACAGCCAGCCCTTTTAATGCCCACGCAGGCAAGAGGCGTTCTGGCACTCTAGCTAACCCCAATCATCACTCAGAGAATTAATTAGGTTTTAACGATAGCCTAATCACTTCCATTCACAGAGCGAACTTGGGACGAACCTTGGATATAATATTGGTGCCTTCATTATCGATGACCCACGAACCTCTTCAATCAAATCAAACTTTATTTGTCACATGCGCCGAATAGAACAAGTGTAGACTTTACCATGAAATGCTTACTTACAAGCCCTTAACCAACAGTGTAGACCTTACCATGAAATGCTTACTTACAAGCCCTTAACCAACAGTGTAGACTTTACCATGAAATGCTTACTTACCAAGCCCTTAACCAACAGTGTAGACTTTACCATGAAATGCTTACTTACAAGCCATTAACCAACAGTGTAGACCTTACCATGAAATGCTTACTTACAAGCCCTTAACCAACAGTGTAGACTTTACCGTGAAATGCTTACTTACAAGCCATTAACCAACAGTGTAGACCTTACCATGAAATGCTTAATTACAAGCCCTTAACCAACAGTGTAGACTTTACCGTGAAATGCTTACTTACAAGCCCTTAACCAACAGTGTAGACCTTACCATGAAATGCTTAATTACAAGCCCTTAACCAACAGTGTAGACTTTACCGTGAACTGCTTACTTACAAGCTCTTAACCAACAGTGTAGACCTTACCATGAAATGCTTAATTACAAGCCCTTAACCAACAGTGTAGACTTTACCGTGAACTGCTTACTTACAAGCCCTTAACCAACAGTGCAGTTCAAGAAGAAGAAAATATTTACAGGGAGACTAAAATAAAAAGTAATAATAAAAAGTAACACAATAAGAATAACAATAACGAGGCTTTATACAGGGGGTACCGGTACCAAGTCAGTGTGCAGGGGTACAGGCTAGTTGAGGTAATCTGTACATGTAGATGGGGGTGAAGTGACAATGCATAGGTAACAAACAAACAGCGAGTAGAAGCAGGGGGGGGTCAATGTAAATTGTCCGGTAGCGATTTTATGAATTGTTCAGCAGTCTTATGGCTGGGGGGTAGAAGCTTTTGAGGTGCCTTTTGGTCCTAGACTTGGCGCTCTGGTACAGCTCGCCGTGCAGTAGCAGAGAAAACAGTCTATAACTCGGGTGATTGGAGTCTCTGACAACTTCATGGGCTTTCCTCTGACACCACCTATTATATAGGTCCTGGATGGCAGGAAGCTTGGCCCCAGTGATGTACTGGGCCGTTCGCACTACCCTCTGTAGCACCTTGCGGTCAGATGCCGAGCAGTTGCCATACCAGGCGGTGATGCAACCGGTCAGGATGCTCTTGATGGTGCAGCTGTAGAAACTCATGAGGAGGTGTAAAACAAACAAACAACCATATTTGTGTGGTTGGTGAATTAACTGTTTACATGGATACTTGTGTCCATTTCTCTTCTCTCTTAACCCCAAAGAGCAATCTTGAATGAATTTCTCTTCTCCGCTTAACCCCAAAGAGTAATCTTGAATTAATTTATCTTCTCCGCCTAACCCCAAAGAGTAATCTTGAATGAATTTCTCTTCTCCGCTTAACCCCAATGAGTAATCTTGAATTCATTTCTCTTCTCCGCTTAACCCCAAAGAGTAATCTTGAATTCATTTCTCTTCTCCGCTTAACCCCAAAGAGTAATCTTGAATTCATTTCTCTTCTCCGCTTAACCCCAAAGAGTAATCTTGAATTCATTTCTCTTCTCCGCTTAACCCCAAAGAGTAATCTTGAATTCATTTCTCTTCTCCGCTTAACCCCAATGAGTAATCTTGAATTCATTTCTCTTCTCCGCTTAACCCCAAAGAGTAATCTTGAATTCATTTCTCTTCTCCGCTTAACCCCAAAGAGTAATCTTGAATTCATTTCTCTTCTCCGCTTAACCCCAAAGAGTAATCTTGAATTCATTTCTCTTCTCCGCTTAACCCCAATGAGTAATCTTGAATTCATTTCTCTTCTCCGCTTAACCCCAATGAGTAATCTTGAATTCATTTCTCTTCTCCGCTTAACCCCAGAGTAATCTTGAATTCATTTATCTTCTCCGCTTAACCCCAATGAGTAATCTTGAATTCATTTCTCTTCTCCGCTTAACCCCAAAGAGTAATGTTGAATTCATTTCTATTCTCCGCTTAACCCCAAAGAGTAATCTTGAATTCATTTCTCTTCTCCGCTTAACCCCAATGAGTAATCTTGAATTCATTTCTCTTCTCCGCTTAACCCCAAGGAGTAATCTTGAATTCATTTCTCTTCTCCGCTTAACCCCAAAGAGTAATCTTGAATTCATTTCTCTTCTCCGCTTAACCCCAAAGAGTAATCTTGAATTGTTTGGAATATAATTGGAGGGGAAAGGATGTTTTGCTTGTCATGTTTCTGCTTTCGAAGATCATATTTCTAGTGACGCCTTTGATTCTAACTGTCATTAATAAAGGTATCTCCCCCGGCAACATGACATAACCTCTGCTTACCTCAAGACTCTTGTCATGTTATTGCTGACTCCCTTTAATTTAACAAGAAGGATGTTTTCAGTCTCTGGCTTTATAGCTGCAAATCCATAAGGTTTTATTAAAGAGACCCTAGACTTACAAGGACTGTATAATGTGTTTTCCTGTGTTTACAGAGGACCAGATGACCACTTCACCCCTTGTGGAGACATACAGATGAAGAATGATTCTAGCTACAGGGGGAGAATGTGGAAGACATTATTATGTTACATAATACCAATAAATGTATACTAAAGCTTGTGGAAAGGCTTACTCATCAAAAATGCAGGTTGACGTGTATTGTCATCCATCTTTCCCTGGAGGCAGAACTGAGAGATTTCCGCCACACCCTTCGAAAAAAGGGTTCCAAAAGGATGATTTGGTTGTCCCCATAGGAGATTCCATTTTGGTTCTATGTAGCTCTTTTGGGTTCCATGTAGAACCCTCTGTGGAAATGGTTCTACATGGAACCAAAAGGGTTCTACATGGAACAAAAAAATGGCTCTTCCAAGGGTTCGCCTATGGTGACAGTCGAAGAACCCTTTTGGGTTCTAGATAGCACCTTTTTTTTGGCTATATTGTAAAAATTAATGGGGAAAAATTATTTTGGGGGGTCTTAGTTTAAGGTTAGGGTTAGGCGTAAGGGTACCGTACTAAACCACAAATTACCTCTATGTCCTGCAGCATAATCTCAAAACTTTTACTTGAGCAACCACTGTAGCAGTGTGGTTAAGGTTAGGGTTCATGTTCATGTTCATGTTAGGGTAAGGTTTCAAATCAGATTTTATGACTTTGTGAGTATGCCAGCTACACTCTTAGCATCTTTTTTCTATCTAGAACCTTTAAGGGTTCTTCGGCTGTACCCACAGGAGAACCCTTTGAATAACCATTTTTGCTTCCAGATAGGACCCTTTTGGGTTCTATGTAGAACCCTTTCTACAGATGGTTCTACATACCCAAAAGATATATCTGGAACCAAAAAGGGTTCTCCTTTTTTTCTAAGAGTGTGAGTGCAGTGACCACACTGCAGAGCTGCCTCCATTACATGAGTCATACCAATAAATGCCTTCCTGCATAAAAAATAGCCCCTTCATGCTGGAAAGCTTGTTAGCTATGTTGTGTTCTGTTGTCAATGAAGTTATCCTGCTCTTGACGAATGTTTCAAGTTTTACGTTTTTAATGTCACATGCACAAGAGCAGTGAAATGCCTTGCTTGCAAACAAAAATGCAATAATCAATAACAATGTAATACTAGAAAAAGCACACAATAAATATGAAGAACACAATAAGTAAGCATACTTATATACAGGGTCAGTTCCGTACTGTATTTACAATGTGCAGGGATACTGGTGTGATGGAGGTAGATATGTACAGGGGTATGGTGACTAAGCATTAGGATATATAATAAACAGAGTAGCAACAGCTTGTGCGTGTGTGTAGTCAGTATAAATGTATGTGCATATTATGCGTGAGTGAACAGATTATGGAGTGAATGGGTGTGTGAGTATGCATAGAGATAAAGGTCACTAGTCCTTGTAGCTATTTGGTTGGCTATTTATCAGTCTTATTGCTTGGGGATAGAAGCTGTTCAAGGTCCTGTTGGTGTCAGAATTAATGCACCGGTACCGCTTGCCGTGTGGAAGCAGAGATAGTCTATGTCTTGGGTGGTTGGAGTCTATAATGATTTTCCGGGCCTACCTTTCACACTGTATGTCCTGTATGGCAGAGAGCTTGGTCCCAGTGAGGTACTGGGCTGCCCGCACCACCCTCTGTAGCGCTATGCGATCGAGGCGGTGCTACTGCCATACCAGGCAGTGATGCAGCCAGTCAAGATGCTCTCAACGGTACAGATGTAGAACCTTTTGAGGATTTGCCCATGCCAAACTTTTTAACCACCTGAGGGGGAAGTAGTGCTGCAAACTTGATGATGGTGTTGGAGTTGTGTGTGGCCACGCAGTCATGGATGAACAGGGAGTAAAGGAGGGGACTAAGCACACACCCATGTGGGGCCCTCATTTTGAGGGTCAGCAGGACGGAGGTGATGTTGCCTACCCTCACCACCTGGGGTCGGCCCGTCAGGAAGTCCAGCATCCGGGGACAAGGAGAGGTTGAAAATCACAGTGAATATGCCAGCGAGCTGTTCTGCGCATGCTCTGAGAACGCGCCCTGGAATACCGTCGGCCCCGCGGCCTTTCGGGTATCGATATGATTAAAGACCTTTCTTACGTTGGCCTCAGAGAGCGAGATCACCCAGTCCTCTGAGACGGTGATGGCCCTCACGCCCGGCACGATGTTGTTGTTGTCCAAGTGTGCATAAAATGCATTGAGTTCGTAAGATAGAGAGGCATCGTTGATATTAAGAATTCCCAGTAACAAAGTCGTCAAGAAAAAACAATCATTTTTAAGCATTAGCAGCAGCAGGCATGTTTCATTTGGCCAACTGAGTCTTCAGGAGATAGATTGTGTGCGTTCATCAGTGTCCGTCTTCAGTCTCTTAAGCTATCTTTGAGTTGTTTGTTCTACAGATTGGCATTGGCATCCTGTTGCCTTCTCAAATGGTGGGAAAGTATGGAAGTTTGACACTTAAGACATGTGTAATCATGCATGGTGGTTTCTTGGCACGGATGTGGTGTTTCATAGTTGAAGGCATTCCAACTGCAGCTGATTGACCCAAGAGCAGAACTCAGTGTGAGGCTGATCACAAGTGAAAACAGTTGGTTTGGTTATATGACCCTTAAAGTGAATAACAGCCAGCCTTCAGGGTATTGCGCTGAGGGAAAAAGTCTAGCTAGCATCTAATCCTTTGGCAGACTTTGAGATATGTTAGTCAGAAACAACTTCTCTTCCAGCAATATCCCAAATCGTTGTGTTTGTTTGTTTTGTATATTGAATAAGGAACTAACAAACTTCACTCAAACCAAACCTTGAAACACTAAGAGTACATTCTGTTGTGGACCATGGTCCTTCCATTTCTCCAAAATTGAGCATACCTTCTAATTAAAATGACACATCTGGAACAAAAGTCCCCTAAATCTCCAGATGCTACTTTTCTAAATTGACTCTTCAGGAGCATTTTACCTCGTGGCTATATGGAACATATAGCGGCAGGGTAGCCTAGTGGTTAGGGCGTTGGACTAGTAAGTGAAAGGTTGCAAGTTCAAATCCCCGAGCTGACAAGGTACAAATCTGTCGTTCTGCCCCTAAACAGGCAGTTAACCCACTGTTCCTAGGCCGTCATTGAAAATAAGAATGTGTTCTTAACTGACTTGCCTGGTTAAATAAAGGTAAACAAAAAAAACATTAATCGTCCCTCATAGCTTCTCTGGGCTCATATATTGTCCAGTCACATTTAGGTGGACTTGATCTCAACGCTCTACAGCTGTTGATTCACTCCATAAATAACTGCAGGGGCTTTCACTGGCAGCACATGCATGGACACATGTTGAAAAACACACATGTTCACTCATACTGTATTCTCTTTGACTGTGTCCATCTGTCATGAGTCCAACTTCACCCTTTCATTCGTAGAGCATCAGTCCTCATTCAGCTACAGTTGTGGGGCACAACAGCCCCCGCCTCTCTGCCCTCATCCTCACCAAAGAGACGGTAGTTAACGTGAAGGCAGGGTATATTTACACCGAGCACTGTAGCACAACTGATGAGTGGCTTGGTGTGAGACTGAGCCGTCTCTCTTTCATCTCCTCTAATGAAGTTTGATCATGCGTGAAGAGCTGGGGGCACAAACACGTCTCCAGCTGCCTGCACAACCACAGCTTCAACATACTCCGAGCTCAGATACTCAGGTACACACATGTTACCCGTTTACAATGTACACCCGCCGCACGGAAAGCAAAGCAGGCACTTGAAAATTCAACAACATGTATTTTTTAACAAGAGGCTTCTCTGCCTGAGATTGTGGAGTGTGCAGAGGGGAGATGTTGGCCCAATCCCAAACCCAATCCCAAACCTAACCAAACCCCTCCCAGCTGTGTTAGAGTATCATTGATAGACACCGCAATCACAAGGCTACATCCTCTGGGAAGTCCACTGGACAGCAGCAAAATGATCATTAGGATAAGATTTCTAGTCAACAAACAGAGTGGCGCTCACATAGATTCACCTTTTTTAATCATGGGAACCTGTCCAAGAAACACCCCAAAACAACCAACAGGCAGAGATATACACACACACACACACACACACACACACACACACACACACACACACACACACACACACACACACACACACACACACACACACACACACACACATAATTCTAACAATAAAACTAACCCCTAACAAAACTAACCCCAAGTGAGGACAGGCGAAACGTCCTCACTTCTATGACTTTCTGTTGTTTTACTATTCACATACACACTGCCGCTAAAAAAAATGTTTGAAATTGGCGAGTGTTTGCATGTGAGCTAATACAGTGTATCGATCATCCATTGTTTTTAGCCTGACATTTCCCTTTTCATTTCAAGGAGAGTAAATTCATCATGTTGCATAACTACTGTATGTTTAATGGGACAGTCAGTACGCTGCTGAACGTCCTGTAGCTCAAATCATCTGAACATGATCTCTAACAAGAGGCAATCCAAGCTCCAAACAAACATTACAATTCTACAGTGAGACCAAAAAGCATCAGAACAAAATTCAAGGAAACATAATCTACGTACTGGTAACAACCAAACTTCTGCTTTTCATTCCGTTTTTGTGCCAAACTCATTCTTATCTTGCACAGTCACAGCTACAGGTTGCAAGACAGATATACAATGGTTTTGCGCCTGAATCTAAATGCTTTGCATTTATGGTCAGTAAATAGCTTGGATGAAAGCGTCTGCCATTCACACTGTGGTTTCGCTGCAGTCAAGTCTGCACAACTCTACACGTTATGCAATGTCCTAAACATTTTGGTCAATACTTTTGCGATAATTTCATGGGACTTTACCAACTGGACCATGAAACCTCTACTCATGTACACATTGCAATTTGGTTTTGGCAAGCTATTTCTTTCTATACAACGTGAATGGTATTAGGAGAACATATGCAAAGTCAGCAAAACATTGCATTGTCCACAATGCACAATAATAAGCATCAACAACACCAAAACACTTTCCATCACACATGCATTGGCAAAAACATAATATGCATGCTCAAAGCTATACATAAAACATGTAACACAAAACCATACTATCCAGAAACACAATACACCTGACTTTACAGAACGGCCAATCTGTGCACTTGCCTCTAATCCTCTGTGCAGGGATGCAGTTGAGGAGAATGGATCCGGAGAGGAGCAGGAGAGAGACTCTGAGGAGCATGGTGCCTGCAATAGAGCTCTCTGGTCAGGGATGCTGGACAACTTCACTAAGGTAGCAGCTCAATTTAGGACTTGTGCAGCGCTCCGTGGAAACACTGTGGAGTAAAGAGGACCACCGGACCACGAAGCATCTATACTAGCAGGATAGGAGAGGGGTGGGGACTGGTGATGTCACAACCCAACCCCACACACACTATTCCTAGGTGGGTGGCTTAATGTGTGGAATCTCGCTGAAATGTTTCCCTCTATTTTTTTTCCCTCCCTCCTTTTTTGTATCAGCCACCCGGTTTTCCCCTCCCCTCCCCTTCCTCCTCCTCCAGCCCTCCTCCTCTTATGTGTTATTTTTTTATTTATATTTATTATTTATTTATCCTCTGTTCAACTCAAGTGCTATTGCAATGTAGATTCCAGGAGGCGCCAATGTGGTGGGCAAAACAGGGTGGTGGCACAGGAGGAGCACAGGACTGGCACCCTCGCTCCATCCTAACCTATGGCCTTGGGGGTAAAGTTAAACTCATGCAGTGTAGTTTGTATGGCACACTCCCATCCCCACCTCTGCCCAACATGTGCACACTGTGCAGACGAACCAGTACCATGTTTTTCAGCCCTTTGCTTTTGGAACACACTACACAACATCACAGTACATTCTCTGAGCACAAATGACACGGGTGGAGGAGCGCCAAAGGGTATCCAAATCCAACCTCCACTGGAGCTCTTTGGGAGGCAGTGACCATGCTCTCCCGCCAAGAAGTCCAGCCCCTGACAGAGAGGAGGTATGAGGGGCGGTAGTACAGAGGAGAGAAGGAATCAAAGCCCCTGACATAGAGGAGGTATGAGGGGCGGTAGTACAGAGGAGAGAAGGAGTCCAGCCCCTGACATAGAGGAGGTATGAGGGGCGGTAGTACAGAGGAGAGAAGGAGTCCAGCCCCTGACAGAGAGGAGGTATGAGGGGCGGTAGTACAGAGGAGAGAAGGAGTCCAGCCCCTGACAGAGAGGAGGTATGAGGGGCGGTAGTACAGAGGAGAGAAGGAGTCCAGCCCCTGACATAGAGGAGGTATGAGGGGCGGTAGTACAGAGGAGAGAAGGAGTCCAGCCCCTGACAGAGCGGAGGTATGAGGGGCGGTAGTACAGAGGAGAGAAGGAGTCCAGCCCCTGACAGAGAGGAGGTATGAGGGGCGGTAGTACAGAGGAGAGAAGGAGTAGCCCCTGACATAGAGGGTATGAGGGGCGGTAGTACAGAGGAGAGAAGGAGTCCAGCCCCTGACATAGCGGAGGTATGAGGGGCGGTAGTACAGAGGAGAGAAGGAGTCCAGCCCCTGACATAGAGGAGGTATGAGGGGCGGTAGTACAGAGGAGAGAAGGAGTCCAGCCCCTGACATAGAGGAGGTATGAGGGGCGGTAGTACAGAGGAGAGAAGGAGGAGGGGATGGAGGGAATAAGAGGGGTATCCACACACTTCCTTCAAGCTGATTATGTTTGGAGCCCCATCCAACCAACACGTGCCATCACATGCGACAGGATACCGACTGGTGGAGACAGCTGTTCCAGACAGAGCGCCTGCCTCTGCTCCATCCCACAGGAACTGAATAAAGGCATATTCATGATTCATGCTGCCCTCCACTAAATCACCATATCCAGATTTTACACAATGGACAAATTAATGGGTGACTGACTGACCGCCAAAAGTATGAATAACAGAAACCAAAACACACATATTCTGACTTAAAAAAAGAAAGGTTGTAAGGGGAAAAACACAATGTTGAAACCCCTCGTACTCATTGGACCATTCCTGCCAGAGACACAGTGACCAACAAGCATCGACACGCAGGTAACCAAAGTCAACACCCAAGCTGAGGGGCAGACAGGGACCTAAAAGCTGCCCTGGCATTTCTAATACACCGGCTCATTTTTTCTTCCTTGTGGCCCCACACCAGACCATTTCTTCCTTGAGGCCACCATTATTAGCCAGATTGTGATCGTTTTGTGCAAAAAAGGTTTGACAGGCCCACTAGGCTAAATGGACAGGCCCATCTGCCATTTGGCCGAGATGCCAGATGTCCAGTCCGCCGCTGCCCAAGTCCTGTACAGTTGTGAAACGTCAGGCTCCTTTTTCTCCTCTTGACTGCGAACAAAAATGTTGTTGTGCCTGACCGGAGTTTGTCCCCAATAAAAGTTTTACCTTAGAGCACGTCTCTCACATTGTTCTGCCAATTAGGATAATGTCTCAATGGTCGAGTGACCCATTAATGTTTATCTCTGACAGTAAGGTACAGACCGTTCTTGTGTTTGTACACTTCCTATAGAGGTAGATCACAGTCACTATGAACATGTCACTGCTAACGATGCTAACGAGGGTCATTAATTGATGTGACTTATTGTTTTGTACATTGAGTTCTGATTATCAAGCATCACTTGACATTTGTGAGAAAAACATAGGTGTTTATTGGCTTCAGATAATAAATCCATGATTGTTTTGTTGTTTTGCTTAATTAAGCTCATTTAGACTATTGAACAAAGTGTTTAAGCCCACAGCTTGATTCTTTGTAAATCATCATTAAAACAGTACGTCTGTGTACGTACATGCCCATACAGTATCTAACTCAATCCGACCACACAAAAAAACAAAAAAACATTATCCTTCTGGGAATCTGAGGACAAGTTCCCACAGGCTCAAATTGATAGGAGCCGTTGTTGTGAATGGGAGTCTCTTAAACCAATTGAAGCGTTTCTTCAGCCAAAGCATCCCAGTCTTTAGTGGTACAGAGTGGGAGCAGCACCTGCACCATAACACCATGATGACGAAACCACTGGAGAGACTGGATCACTCTCCAATCCACTCACAAGGTTGCTCAACTTAAAATAATAAACCTCTGTTCTATTCTCTACTGTATTTACAAGGAAAACCATCCCTCCTCAATGGTCCCTTTGTTTCCCTCTCCTATGTCTGGGAAGAGTAGGTGACGAGAGAGACAGACATACATACATACTGTACATACAGACATTCATACCTACATAGAGAGATACATACAGAGAGAGATACATACTGTTGGGATGATGGTGTACAAATGTTCTCCCGTGACTTAACTGTGAGGAAGTATTCCCTTTCACCCAGAGATGTCCCAGCTGGATTACCTCACATTGCCTTTCCAACACAACTTCATCTATGGGTCTCAGGTGAGTGACCACTAATGGGGTAGTTATGGGATGAATTGGCTGGTATTCTTTTCCATATGCCCTGAATGGGTTCCCAGGTACACGTGTAGTCAGGCTGTACATCTCTGCAGTCTAAGCATGTACATTCTCGTATCTTTGTCACTGGATGAAAGTTAGAGAAGACTGAAATAAAGAATACAACGACTTCTGTTACTCCTGTCAAGAGGAAGAATTACTTTACCGAAAAAAATGTACAGTTTTCACAATTATAAACAATACTAATGGACACAGAAGGAGATAAACCTAAAAAATGCTAAATCTTTTCAGATTTGCTCAGTTGACTCAGTAATCTTTCACAACCCCAATGAGGAAAGTACTTTGTTGCTCATGATGGCTTCCTGCTGTTTCCAAAGTTTGTCACTGGTGCTGTTGATGTTTTCTTGCTGTGCTTCCTTCCCTGTTCCTTTCCCATCTCAATACTCTGCAACGAAATGAATGGCCACCTGGGCTTCGTCAAGCCACGACCCCCAGTTAAAACACTCCAGTGTTGAATGCCAGCCTGTGGAGTATAGAGTGTATGAATCTGCTACTGGTGATTAACCTCCATTCAAGGTTCAATTCATCATCATTACACCTATCTGTACTTTGGCCTGAGAAGTTCCATCATCCACGATTTGTGGTTTGGACTAGATGGGATACATTTTATGTCAAAATTGACCAGAATTAACTTTGTGTAGCAGGTCAGGAGAATTTATGCAGCAGGTTAGGATAATTAATGTAGCAGATTAGGATAATTCCATTAAGGTTAGAAAAAGGGTTAGGGGCCTCCCGAGTGGCGCAGTGGTATAAGGCACTGCAATGCAGTGCCTGAGGCGTCGCCACAGACCGGGTTCAACTCTGCAGTTTTACTGCACTCTAAATGCAATCTTTTCTCTGCAGCCAAATCAGTTTGGAAGAGTTTGTGCAGATGTTATGACGACAACATGTTGTGACATTTTTGTTCGTTTTGGACTTCGGCTGTTCGGGCACACGATTTCTGTCCTAGATACGCCCCTTCGACAGTGATTGGTCAAATGTAGGGATTCTTCAATAAAGTCTTTGTTGTCATTCAATGAGGGACGACTCCTTTCTATGCACATTTTTTATTGAGAAATACTGCACCAAACATCTTAGATGTAAAATTGCGCGACTAAAATATCCCTGGCAAAAAAACGTAAAAATGTATGACAGATTTCTTGAGTTATCTTACATTAATTCTGACTTTTTTTGAGGAAGTGTATACTGTCTACGACTTCTCAAAATGAACAGAACTAATACCGCTTTTTTCTCGTTTTTCAAGGGAATGTCTTTTAAGGGAGCTTTCAGCCTAACTGAAGCCTTTAGCCTAATGTATGTGTCCTGTCCACAGCTCGGGGAAACGTGGACTCTACCGGTGGAAACAACCAAGGTCAGCTAGGTCTGGGAGACTGTGAGGAGAGGACAGCCTTCCAATTGGTGGACTTCTTAATTTCACATCAAAATGCTTGCTGCCGGCTCCAACACCTCTGCTGCCCTCACAGGTAAGACTAGCTCACCGCAAGCCAAACTGAAGCATGCTGATACCTTTAGGGTTAGCTAAAATGCTAAACATTGACATAAACTGTATCCCATCTAGCCATGACCATGCTCTGTGTTGAATTAGTCATCTCTGGAGTTCACTCACTGTTTCTGTATACTGAAACTGGGCCTCCAATCCACAGCTGTTTAGTGTTCACCCATGGCCTCAATAACTTCCAAAACACTACAGGAGAGGTTCTATATCTCAACTTGACGAATATGGGGAGTAAATGGATTGCCATGCGCTGGCTGCTCTCTCCATGTCTCTGCTCTGTGTCTTCCATCTCTAGTCTCTTGTTAAACCGACAGTGGTTAATGGGCCACAGGGAGACCGACTACAACCAGATCCTGCAGGACCCGTAGATCAGCCCGCCTTCATCCATCAGCATGGGATGGTGAGCCTCTGTTTCTACTACTCTTGTGGGGAAAGTAGAGCATTGGGTTATATGGGTCAGAAGTGGATCAGAAGTTCTTCCTTGTTCTGCTTCAGTAATCAAGAAAAGTTTTTCCTATTCCAATGTGTTATCACATCTTAATGCCCTGAGCATCCAACTCAGCAATGAAAGTCATATGGCCAAGTACAAGGCCCACATGTTCCATGTCCTCCGCATCCTCCACATTATCTTCCAAGAGAATTCTCTTTGATTATAGTCACAGCCGTGTATATCCCCCCAAGTAGATACCTCGTCGACTCTGAAAGAACTTCACTGGACTCTATGTAAACTGGAAACAATACATCCTGAGGCTGCATTTATTGTATCTGGGGATTTTAACAAAAATAACCTTAGATCAATACTCCCTAAATTCTATCTGCATATTGAATGCGCGACAAGAGCTGGCAGAATTCTGGATCATTGCTACTCGAACTTCCGCGATGCATGCAAAGCTCTCCCGTGCCCTGCCTTCGACAAATCTGACCAATTTTGTTGCTCCCAGCCTAAAGCAGGAAACACCCGCGCAAAACTGAAAGCGCGAACCACCGCTTTTAATCATGGCAAGGCGACCGGAAACATGACCGAATACAAACAGTGCAGCTATTCCCTATGCAAGGCAATCAAACAAGCAAAGCGTCAGTATAGAGACAAAGTAGAGTCACAATTCAACGGCTCAAACACGAGAAGTATGTGGCAGGGTCTACAGTCAATAACAGATTACAAAAAGAAAACCAGCCCCTTCGCGGACATCGACGTCTTGCTCCCAGACAAATTAAACAACTTCTTTGCTCGCTTTGAGGACAATATTGTGCCACTGACACGGCCCACTACCAAAGCCTGTGGGCTCTCCTTCTCCGTGGCCAACGTGAGTAAAACATTTAAACATGTTAACCCTCGCAAGGCTGCCTACCCAGACAGCATCCCTAGCCGCGTCCTCAGACCAGCTGGCTGGTGTGTTTACGGAAATATACAACCAATCCCTATCCTAGTCTGTAGACCCCGCATGCTTCAAGATGGCCACCATTGTTCCTGTTCCCAAGAAAGCTAAGGTAGCTGAACTAAATGACTATCGCCCCATTGCACTCACTTCTGTCACCATGAAGTGCTTTGAGAGACTAGTCAAGGATCATATCACCTCCACCCTACCTGATACCCTAGAACCACTCCAATTTGCTTACCGCCCCAATAGGTCCACTGACGACGCAATCGCCATCACACTGCACACTGCCCTACCCTGGGTCTCGACCTCACCCTGTGCAACTGAGTCCTGGACTTTCTGGCAGGCCACCCCCAGGTGGTGAAGGTAGGAAACAACATCTCCACCCCGCTGATCCTCAACACTGGGGCCCCACAAGGGTGCGTTCTCAGCCCTCTCCTGTACTCCCTGTTCACCCATGACTGCGTGGCCATCCATGCTTCCAACTCCATCATCAAGTTTGCAGACAATACTACAGTGGTAGGCCTGATTACCAACAGCGACGAGACGGCCTACAGGGAGGAGGTGAGGGCCGTCGGAGTGTGGTGTCAGCAAAAAAAAAAAAAAACCTCACACTCAATGTCAACAAAACAAAGGAGTTGATTGTGGACTTCAGGAAACAGCAGAGGGAGCAGAGGGTAGTGCGGTCTGCACAACGTATCACTGGGGGCAAACTACCTGTCCTCCAGGACACCAACAGCAGCACCCAATGTCACAGGAAGGCCAAAAAGATCATCAAGGACAACAACCACCTGAGCCACTGCCTGTTCACCCCACTATCATCTAGAAGGCGAGGTCAGTACAGGTGCATCAAAGCTGGGACCGAGAGATTGAAAAACACCTATCTCAAGGCCATCAAACTGTTAAACAGCCATCACTAACATAGAGAGGCTGCTGCCAACATACAGACTTAATAAAGGTATCACTAGTCACTTTAAATAACGCCACTTTAATAATGTTTACATATCCTACATTATTCATCTCATATGTATAAACTGTATTCTATACCATCTACTGCATCTTGCCTATGCCCCACGCCATATTCTATTAATCTCTTTACATTTCTGTGTATTTGTGTGTATAAGGTAGTTGTTGTGAATTTGTTTGATTACTTGTTAGACATTACTGCACAGTCGTAACTAGAATCACAAGCATTTCGCTACACTCGCATTAACATCTACTAACCATGTTTATGTGACCGATAACAGTTGATTTGATTTAACTTTTGCTGGGGAGCTGAAGAGAAAACCATTGAGGAGTTGTATATCCTGTAAAGCCCCTAAAGGTTTAGCCTGTCCTCCTTTCACCAGGGTCAATGGAGAAGCTCCCCTGCTCCACACTATCGCACCACACCTCAGCATATCTAACACCATCACTTACCAATGGAAGCAGATGTGCACTGCACTCGTCTTCCGTCAGCATCCCACTTTCTCTGGCCATATGGAGGTCTGGGTTCTACCTTGGCCTCCTGCCCCTGACATTGGCAGATCAAGGTGACAGTCATCAACACAGAGATTTACGAACTTTTACATAGTGATTCTCAAGATGGATAACCTTGATTCCGATGGAAATATGGCTTGTGAACCAGCAAAATAGACCTAAAAATATAACATTTGAAAGTTTTTGCCTTTTTTTTCGGTCAGCAGGTTTAGTGATTTGGAAAATGGTTGCAGATGTGGCCCACATTGGCCAGCCCTTATAACGGCACACCATGTCAATTCGCCCAGTTGGATCGTCTCATGATTGGCGAGTTGGAGAAGAAAAACATTTGATATTTTCCATCCCTCAGTACAATCGTCTCAGTTCATTCGTGGACGCCTGCAGGAGGACTAAGGGCTGGGTTCAATCCGTATCACGGAAGATTTGCGTTCTAATGTAAAGGTAATTTCCCATTGAGAGGACATGTGCATGAGTTTTAAAACAAACAGCACAAGAAAGCCACATTAGGAGGTAGCTTCATGACAGTGCCACTGAAACAGTGATGCATGGAATGTTGCCTGAGATATTGACACTCCTCCCCTCAGTACAGTCGGTAAAAAGGAAGCCCCATGCAGGATGGAGTGTTGCACCGTTAAGAGACGCAGAGGCAGAGTGGCCTCACCTGTGATCTGTAGCCAACAGAAGGCGAGGCTACTCTCAGAGCAGCACGTCTTACCCATAAATCCACCTTGACTCAACCTACCAGTAAACAAAGACTCCCAGCCTCCCCGACCTCAGCGGAGGATATGTCATGTCATGATAGTGACGTTTATTAGCAACGTGAGAGAGTTTCATGTTTCACTCCTGTTAAGGTTTTAAACCTCCACGCTTATCCATCGCCATGCACGGTCGGCTGAGGATAAGACACCTGGCCTGCCTACCATTGTGTGGGATGGTGAATCGAGAGATGTGGGTCGTGATTGGAATGTTTTCTCATATGTCTAAGAACACAGTAGGACAGTTACTGAGAACATCATAGCCTAAAGTTGTAAAACAGACACTGGGCAGCCGTTCATTGTGCTGAACCGTTTAACAAGTTTCTGACGAACAATGTCCCACTTTCTGACGTCCGTCGGTACATAATCTCTTGGATGAATGGTTATGAAAACTCCAAAGTTACCAGTAACCCAAAATGATGAATGCTGATAAAAAGCTAAATGAGGCGAACCCAATAGAGTTGTGCCAGTAAGGTCGTGTGTTAATTCACAACGGTTACATTGAACGGTATAACAGCAGTGTGTAACAAAGACTCTGTTTGAACAATTGTGCTGAGTTGTGTATTTAGACAGAGCATGCGGCTCAAGTCTGTTTATGACGTGAGGATTTGTCAAAGTCAGACTTTCCTGTAAATCATTCCAAGCCTACATGACAGGTTTTATGTAATGATTGTATTCATACTCAAGATTTCTTTCTAAGAACTGATATTCCAACATTTGAATAATAACACATTCTGAGAATCTCCGGCTCAGCAGAATCTAAAAGACATGGACAGTAAATGCTAGATTAACTGGAAGATATGTGTACTTTAGTGACCACTCCTGTCTAATACTGTTAAGTATTAAGCTATAGTTCATCAAATACAAACTCAATGCGTCACTCTGCTTCAAACATGTAGGCATCAGACAAAAAGTGATTCTTTTATACTTTTGGCACAAAATAAAAGTCTGTTGAGCTGTGAGCATATTAATTAAGATAAGCCACATAACAAAGACCCTGTTCTCACGTTTCGGAAATACTTTGGATGATTAACAGGCTATGGTCCCGTGTGTGTTTAGATGGTAGAGCAAGGCACTTGCACCGCCAGGTTTGTGGGTTTGATTCCCATGGGGGACCAGTACAAACAAAATATGAAAATGTTTAAACTCACTACTGTATGTCGCTCTGGTTGTGTCTGCTAAATGAATCAAATGTACATATCTGGAGTGGTTCTTGGATGGTAAAGCATCAATGGAACACAGCATTGAAGTTGGCTGTGGTAATACGTCTGTGTGTCGTTTGTTTCAATAGGAACAATGGATTATTGGCTGTCGAATCTTGTCAGTACATACAAATTCCTGCCAATTATACGTGTCATGTAGGCATGCCAGTGATACCAGAGAGAGAGACACATTTGTCAAAAGCATACCCAATTTAGACAAATAGGTGCCATGTTTCCAGAGCTAGGACAAAGACTGCTAGTGGGCATAACTCAGTGAGGTAAGCCACAACCTGGTCTAACGTGATGGGTTTTTCAGTATTAAATAAACATGGAAACACACAATTGAAAATAAATGAGCTTTTGTAAGTCTGGTTTATCCCTGAGGTTCCTGGCGTAATGGGTGGACACAGCTGTCGAAACTGGCATGGACCGCCTTGTTATCCAGATAGATACTCTTACCAGACGCATTCTGATGACACGAAGAACGATATCAGAAGAGCCCAATAAGGAAATCAACAACAAAAATATACGTTAAGATATTGTGAAAAAAAATATGCCTGTTAGAATAATCCAAACAACTGATACGAAATGACTTCTACATCTGTTAGGCTCAATGTACAACCTCAGCTGAGACACACACAAAAAAGCAACTACAAGACAGATCTCCAAGTGGTTTCTGGAGGACTTCCAGATTGACCCGTTTGTTTTCCCAGAAGTCTGATTTATCTGAGGTTGTTCTCTGGTGTTAGGAGCGTCCTCCGGGCTTCAGTCGTAGGTGATTTAACGCAAATAAACCTGAGCAGGAAAAATAATCAGACAATGCTCTGAGCTGCGGAGGGCAGAGCAGGGGGCAATCAGAACTATCAAAGCTCACGGCAAATAAATCAATCAGGAGAATTAAAGCGTTTATGTGAAACGAGGGAAAGAAAATATGATTACCAATAACATTTCATTTTTCACAGGATTGTGTTTGTTTTTAAAACCAAAGAACATGTTGTCCGTCTCAAACCAAGTCTGACTTCATCTGGATGTGAAGACGTCGGTTTCCACTTCATAATTAACGTTTGTTAAAGTCAGTACCTGGGTGTATATATAATGCATGGCTTACAGTGAAGGATTACAGTGGCAAACCACGTGGACTTGGGACAAAATGCCAAGTATCCATACTACAACTCAGTAATATTGTTGCGAAGGTGCATATTTCGCATTCAGAATGCATTACCCGTCACCGTGGAGACACCAAAGATCACAACAGATATTTGCCTGTCAGTCATCAATGATTGTTTCCAGTAGGTAATCAGTATCATCAGACAAAGAGAACTGGAAATAATTATGGGAGATTAGCAACCAAGTTTGTGTTGTTCCACAAGTCCTTCTGTGCATTTTTGTGTAATCCAAATGGGAGCTTGACATGTTAGCTCATTTCCCAGAAGGCTTTGCACTAAAGAATGCAAGGCCATATTTCACATGTGCTCTTCCTGGAGCAGTTTTGAATTAATTGGATCTGACAGTAAGATTACCCCTTATATTACAACTTATAAAATCCATTTTTAACAATCTGAAAGTATGAATATGGGAAATAAGCACGCTATATGTACAGCACAATATGCTCTCTTCTTTTATTAAGTTTCCGCCTGTTGAAAGTATACCTTTTTAAAACACTATTTTGAAGTAGGCCCATTTGCTTTCTATGCAGACTATATTCTCGACATCTCCATAATTACTGATACATCAAAGTAATACCTTATTATAGATGGAGTCAGGACATTGTGTAGCCTAGTGCAGGAATGATTCCTTGGGTCTTTCATTTCCACCTGCGAGCCAGGACTGAGCGGATATGGTTACGCAACCAAAGCCATGGCTCTCTTAACCACTGTTGACAGGATCCTGACAAAGTACGCTCGTTTAATTGGGGCTGGAGGAGGGGAGCAACGATCTAAGGGGCACTTGTTCTTACTTAGGACGGCTGTGTTCCACATTAAATGATTTTTGCCAAGTCAAGATATTTTCCAGTCACTGTAAGAGGACTTTCAGGGTAACACGTCACACCTGTTTCGGTAAAAAGAGATTTCTGATTTCTCACACAAGCTCAGTGGAGGTATTTGTTTGCCCTATATGTGGAGAGTGGCCATTGTACCAAGTCCTTTTAAGCATCCAGGCCGAATCACACAGGAAAACTAAATCAGAAATGGAGCTTTCTTGGACCTTTGATTGGGGTTTAAGGTTCATCTATGTCAACTCACACAGAAACATGTTGTTGGACATAGACAAGCATTTAATTGTCAACATCAAGAATTTGTTCCTTTCCTCAAAGTGTCTTTGTGTGGGCTGAGGGATTGTTATCCATGTGTTGTAAGTGCCATGGCTGGATGTGTTAAATACAGGAGCAACTCATACCAGATTCATGATGACATCATGCATCTCATCAAATCCCCAAAATTGGTTTACAAATGCAGATATCCTTGTGACACAGGATTGGCTATTGCTACTATCCTAACCAAAGGAGGCTGCTGAGGGGAGGACGGCTCATAATAATGGCCAGAAACGAACACATGGAAACTGTGTTTGATGAATTTGATACCATTCCACTAATTCCGCTCCAGTCATTACAACGAGCTCATCCTCCCCAGTTCAGGTGCCACCAACCTGCTGTGATTCTAACCAACCAATGTCCTACTAAAACCTTCAGATTAACATCTGGAACATCAACATAAAGTAGGTCTTCTACTGTATGTCTAACTTTGTTTATTCCGGAACTAATTCACAAACTGGGAGAAGTACATTTATGGCCGGTATCCCAGCCCTTTGTCCAGAACTAAAACACTTTCCCAATGGAGATTCTCCATTCAAATCATTCTTAGTCCAGGACTAAGCTTATTCTGTGTCTGGGAAACCGGCCCTCAGAATTCAAATGGAGGTTCTCTCCTTCTCATTGTTTAATGTGTCATATAATACTTATCTGACCATGCAAACCACCTGTAAAACATCTCACTAACCTCCTACGAGGACACTGAAACACTCTCCACCTCATCATAAGGGCTCACAGTACTATGCGCAGCATAACTTTATAGTCTCAAACTCTTAGCCTTGGACAAACGTATGAAGTGAAAGAACTCCAAGACACAGTTTGATGATAGCACAGTCCCATACTCTATATTCCAACATAAACTAATTGGGAGTTGCTTAGGCAAATATGAAGTGCTTTACTTTACTGAAGTAGTATTGAATGAGTGACAAGGAATAGTGGTGGTTGAGGTAGAAGAAACATGCCACCAGCAGCCAGTAGGTGCTGGTGTCTCAGAAGGAGATCTACTCACACACATTTCATTCTGACTGACCTCCAGCTGGAATGAATAGACAGCTAGAAGTCCCACAAAAAGGTTCTCTACCAAACCATCATGAAAAAGAATTACAAGCTGTTTCGGAGCCTTACACAAGCCGTCTATGAGAATCGCTGAAATGCTTGGATGGTGATGGTGCAAATTCTCTCAAGTTCTGAGAATGAGTCTCTACAGAAAAGGAAGAACCCCTTGCTTCCATGAACAGTGACTCCTCTTTGATTATGGAACATAGTCAGTTAATCTGCTTTCCTGCCCATCGGAGTGGTTGATTTTCCATTTAGACGAGTCACCAATGAATGACTGAATGCGCTGACAATACATGTAGATGTCTGGAACCATTCAAGGGCCTTTCAAGGGCCTATGATATAGACATCCAGCACTACCTCATATAAAGTCCACAGAGGCCTCTGATACCACTGTTTCATATTGAGTGACTTTTAAAGTAAACTGGGAAAGCATTACTATTCCCCTCAATAATACAGTTAGCCACAGAAGACTATATTACTGGAGCAAAGGCCAACGAAAACAGGTCACAATAAAAAGCTAACCAGGGAGTGATGTTGAACAGAAAAGTGGCATTTCACAGTTAGATTTCATAGACCCTTCCTCTCATATTTCAACCGCTGCTGAATCCACTGTTGTCATATACTTTTGGTTTTCCTGTGGTATTACCCACTGTTGACTTTACATTTTATTTTATTTTCTCTCGTTGGATAGTTAAAGTGTTCAGAGCGGTCTGGTTATGAGGCGAATGAGTGCTACTCTGAAGAGGTGCATCGGGAGGAAACCAAATGGCTGCAGGTGCTCATTTATAGCTTATCAAGAGCACAACTGTGTTCTGAACACAACTTCAGTGAATTCCCCCATATTCTCGCCAGTGGCTTCATCCGTATGCTGCTGGGTTTCGTCACGGTTCATCAACGAGGACCCATGTTCAGACAAACCGTATTCAGAGAACTCATGTGGTTGTACAGACAACATTTGCTCATCTCGTGTTTGTAAGAGATCTGAGAACTCTGGCCCAGGCTGAATGTCTCAGGAGGGTGTTCAGTCAAACTCACAAATAGACATGTGTTTGATACTCACACACAAACAGATGGCTGCCATTGATGTACTGAGCAGAACTAGTGCCTCCTATCCTCCTCAGCATCCTCATTCATTTGCCTTTTTCTTCCTTGCTTTCTTTCCTCCTCTTCTTCATTTCCTGACAGGGCCGATGTACCGCCAGCTCAGGCAAGTTTTATGGCCGTCAGAAACTCCAGGGGCCAGGCCGCTCCTCCTTCCAGTGGAGAGTGAGTCAGGCCTGTAGGAGCCATTACAGTCAGCAGGTCTGCCTTGGCTTCCCCGGACCAAGCGCCAGAACTCTGGGGTTCAAAGGCTGTTATGCAATGGTGTACCTCAATCCTCATCCCAATACCTCACAAAATACAGGGGGGTTTTATGAGGTGGAGTAAATTTGTATAAAATATTTTGGAGCTGATCTGTCCTCAGATCAGTGCCATGGGGCTTTGAGAGGCACTGAGGTGCTCGGGTTGGGCTCTTTAAAGAGTCCTAGATGGGAAAGCTGCCTGGGGCAGATCTGGGATCAGATTGTGTAGGGCTCTGTATGCAGTGTGCACACTTTCTAGTTCTAGTTCATGAAACCTTGATTCTAGAATATGTATCTCAAATACATAACGTATGTTTGCTTTTATGTATCTATGCTTGACAAAACAACGTTCCATTCTGTGCATGAAGAACCTACCCTGCAAAGCCGGAAACTCCCCAGTCTTATTTGATTGAATATGGCCCATAGTGTAGTGGAGTCAGATGAAAAGCATGTGGGCCCACCACTGTTAACATTAACCATCCAGAGATTAGGTTGCACACCAATTCACCTCTTCCTTTCCAAGGGAGGATTGTGTGGAGCCCAAGCAGCAAGAATGTCAGTTGGGCACAGAGAGAAAGTCCTGGAAAAGTACTGATTCTATAGCATCCAATATGGTTTATACTGAATTCAAGTCTTGTCGTAATCCAACATTATATAACCAACAGTTTCTCTTCATAGGGCTGTGGACAACGTGTCCTTCGTTTCCATGGTGAAGCTCCCCAAAATAAGAGCTGAATATTCCGAGTTATGGAAACCAAGGAAACACCTGACAATCTTGTGTCTGATCATTTAGCATAAAAATGATGAAGACGATGTTTTCATTCTGCGGTTCCAAAAACAAAGTCTTGGAGAACATTAAGATGAAATATCATCGGCACAATTATTTTGGGTTACATAATCAAGAGACTAGATAATGATATTTGCGGCAGACTACGCACCGTGCTGGCAACTGAGATGAAACTGCGTGTATCAGGTTTGTCATTTGTGGTATTGTTAGTATTTATCAAACGTTGATAAGCGGAAGCTGTAGAAAATCACAATACTTGATGATGGATTGGAGTGGTGAAGTTGGACTACCAAATCCTGAAGTTGAAGACGTGTCTTATCCAATAATGTGTTTCCCAAATGCT